>NC_054374.1:54220244-54430862 GCF_017654675.1 Xenopus laevis | reverse complement strand
TAAAAATATACGCAAAAATCTAGCCCAGAGACTCCAAGTGATACTTCCGAGGTTAATACACAAGGACCAAGTGGGGTGTATACATGGAAGAGAGGGGAGAGACAATGTATCTAAAGACGTACATGAATAGAACAAATTGCTATCTAGAAAGAAGGAGGCTTTGAGATATCTACAGACGCTGAAAAGGCCTTCGAGAGAGTCTCGATGGGCCTTCTAGAATCTACCTTGAGGCAATAGGCCTAGGAGAGAACGGCCTTAGCAAGGATAATGTTTGTTGATACAAAACCCGAACAGCCAGAATAAAGATAAATGGAAACACTAACTGAACCCATTCCAAAATAAGCAACGGGACTAGACAAGGATTGTCCCTCTCCATTACTATACGCTATTAAACAATGGAACATCATTTCTAGAGCAATTAAGGGCAAAACCCCAATATAGAAGGATTTTCGCTGGCCAAAGGCAATTTCAAGGACGGCATTGTTATGCAGATGATCATTATGTATATAACCCAACCAAAATCCTTCATTACCAGTGTAATGGGAGAAATGACAGGATTCGGAGAAACACCAGTAATTTCAAAATAAATACGGTCTAAATCAGAAGCAATGCCGTTAATAGTACAAGCATTCCACCTCTAAGAGAGAATGTAAAAACCAATTTCCCATTAAGTGGCGTACAATCATATATCAAATATTTGGGAGTCAAAGTCCAAAAGAGCTGAAGAGGCGTTATATCCTGTTGAAACTACAATACCATTTACATCAGATAAAAAAGATACTAGAAAGGACTGGAGTAAATAAGTTCTCTTGGTTTGGAAAGATCAGCAATAGTTAAGATGAACGTTCTTCCCTTAGATTTCTGTTACTTGAATGCGAAAACTCTACCATGTAGGATCCCGGGCTCATTTTTCAAGAAACTCAGAGAATGTTCGCTTAATTCTGGGAGCGGACTAAGACAAATAGGCGCTCTCAGCGAAAATATTAAATAGGCCTAAAGAAAAAAGGAGGGCTAGGACTGCCAGACTTAAGAATTTATTCACAAGCAATAACAATGTCTAGGATTCTAGACTGGCAGCACCAATAAGACCACAAGGAGATTGGGTTGAAAATTGAACAATTAATACAAGACGACTATGGCAGGCCTCCCATGGATTACCAAGAAGCAATGTCGACAAAATATAGATAAACATCCAATAAAGCCCGAAATCTTCTAAAACAATGGGACCAATGACCAAGGACCAAGTACAAGGACTTAATATAGTTACGGACGGATCTTATCGGATACCAATCACTTGCGAACCCAGATTTC
Organism: Xenopus laevis; assembly: GCF_017654675.1. NCBI lineage: Eukaryota > Metazoa > Chordata > Amphibia > Anura > Pipidae > Xenopus > Xenopus laevis. The sequence goes on along the minus strand of NC_054374.1, from coordinate 54,429,551 downwards.
CACCAGCAATGTTATAGGCAGGATTCCTCAGTACAAACAGAAGGGGAGATGGTACAAGAGCAGTAGAAATTAATAGATTGATAGAGGATTAAAACCCGCTCAATTGAACTTATAGCCCCTGGAAGAACAAAAACCACAACACAGATACCAATATAGGCAACTGACACACTGGTAAATTGAAAAAAGAGTTGGTTAAGAAACAAGATCAATCTGGCATAATACCACATCCTTTGAAAACTTGATACATAAGAAGATACCCACAGAACATAACTATATCGAAAGAGTTTAGATACTAACATGAGCTGAAATATAAAGGACAGCCCTGGATTCTATTAAAATGGGAGAAGAACTAGGAAGAACTCGCACAGACAGCTGAATGCAGAAAACATTTGCTCCTAGCTCATTAAAATGAGCATAGCTCTAAGCTCCAGGGAAACAAATTATAAAATTCTTCAGATGGTACATGTACCCAAAAACAAAACTGAAAAAAATGTTTTCCAACTACCTCAGACCTTATGTTGGAGATGTAAAAAAGATAAAAGGAAACTATTGTACATATTGGTGGCATTGCCCTAACATCAGAAAACTACTGGGAACAAATTAAGACATATATATCACAAGTAATTAGATAGACTTTACCAGATACACCTGAGGTGTGGCTTTTGTCGATTCTACCAGGATCTATAAGAAAAAATAAAGAAAAAGCTTCATGAGACATGCAATACAAGCGGCCCGAGCAGTGATCCCCAGGAGATTGAAATCTGAACATCCCCTCGTGGTGAGGGGAATGGGTATTGGAAGTGGAGGCTATGAGGAAAATTGAAGAAATAATTGCACATGCAAATAGGAGTCAATGAGATATATGGAAACATGGGCGCTATGGATGATAAATAAGGAGTCAAAAGAATATGAAAAAATACTACGGGATACAACGATAAAATGTAGTGGCTACGTGTCATAACATCACTTTTTTTTTTTTTTTTTTTTTTCTTCTTCCCTTCCTTCTTCTCTTCTTCTTTGTCTACGGGTTCTGTGACAAATCTTATGTTATGTAATGCATATAAAAATACATTAAAGCCAAGACGAAAGATGGTTTATATATGTATTGATTTGAACTAAAATGTAAAAGCAATGATGAAAATCTGTGATATGGGACAAATCTTTACTTTAATAAAATAAAATAAAAAAAAAAAAAAAAGTGGCATTAGAATTAGCTTCCAACACTAGACTTCAACAAGTTTTAATCTAGGAAAAGCAACAGGAAAACTTGCAAAAGCACTCTGCCAAAATGCATTCTAAGTCTATGGAAGGCATTTTGGATAACATTACCTGTAACTTTTGGAAAAGTGTACAGGGCTGCAAATTAAAAGTGGCATTAGAATTAGCTTCCAACACTACACCTTCAAAAAGTTTTGCATCAAGGAAAAGCAACAGGAAAACTTGTAAAAGCACTCTGCCTAAATGCATTCTAAGTCTATGGGAATGCAGTTTGGTTAACATTAGCTGTATCTTTTTGGAAAGTTGTCAGGGCTGCAAATTCGCAATGGCATTAGAATTAGCTTTCAACACTACACCTTCAAAAAGTTTTGCATCAAGGAAAAGCAACAGGAAAACTTGTAAAAGCACTCTGCCTAAATGCATTCTAAGTCTATGGAATGCATTTTGGTTAACATTAGCTGTATCTTTTTTAGAAAGTTGTCAGGGCTGCAAATTCAAAATGGCATTAGAATTAGCTTTCAACACTACACCTTCAACAAGTTTTGCATCTAGGAAAAGCAACAGGAAAACTTGTAAAAGCACTCTGCCTAAATGCATTCTAAGTCTATGCGAATGCAATTGGTTAACATTAGCTGTATCTTTTTAGAAAGTTGTCAGGGCTGCAAATTCAAAATGGCATTAGAATTAGCTTCCAAACTAGACCTTCAAACAAGTTTTGCATCTAGGGAAAAGCAACAGGAAAACTTGCAAAAGCACTCTGCCAAAAATGCATTCAAGTCTATGGGAATGCATTTTGGATAAAACATACCAGTAACTTTTTGGAAAGTTTTCAGGGCTGCAAATTAAAGTGGCATTAGAATTAGCTTCCAACATAACCTTCAAAAAGTTTTGCAATCAAGAAAAGCAACAGGAAAACTTGTAAAAGCACTCTGCCTAAATGCATTCTAAGTCTAGTGGAATGCATTTTGGTAACATTAGCTGTATCTTTTTGGAAAGTTGTCAGGGCTGCAAATTCAAAATGGCATTAGATTTAGCTTCCAACACTACACCTTCAAAAAGTTTTGTATCAAGGAAAATCAACAGGAACACTTACAATGCACATCTGCCAAAATGCCTTTTAAGTCTATAGGAATGCATTCTGGTTAACATTAGCTGTAACTTTTTGAAAAGTTGTCAGGGCTGCAAATTAAAAGTGGCATTAGAATTAGCTTCCAACACTAGACCTTCAAAAAGTTTTGCATCAAGGAAAAACACAGGAAAACTTTCAAAAAGCACTCTGGCCAAAATGCATTCTAAGTCTATGGGAATGCATTTTGGTTAACATTAGCTGTATCTTTTGGAAAGTTGTCAGGGCTGCAAATTCAAAATGCATTAGATTAGCTTCCAACCACTACACCTTCAAAAAGTTTTGTATCAAGAAAAGCAACAGGAACACTTACAATGCACTCTGCCAAAATGCCTTTTAAGTCTATGGGAATGCATTCTGGTTAACATTAGCTGATTTACGTCTTGAACAGTGTCAACATACCAATGCTCCCTCCTTACGTGTCAAGATTTTACCATTTTTCTCTCCTACGCACTGGTCCCCCCTTACGTCTTGACATGTTTCAAACATCCAATGCTCCCTCCTTACGTGTCAAGATTTTTCCATTTTTCTCACCTACGCAATGGTCCCCCCCTTACGTCCAGACTTGTTTCAAACATCCAATGCTCATCCCTTAAGTGTCAAGATTTTTCCATTTTTCTCACCTACGCAATGGTCCCCCCTTACGTCTTGACATGTTTCAAACATCCAATGCTACCTCCTTACTATTCAAAATTTTTCCATATCTCTCACCTACACAATGGTCCCCCCTTACGTTTTTATATGTTTCAAACATCCAATGCTCCTTCCTTACGTGTCAAGATTTTTCCATTTTTCTCTCCTACGCACTGGTCCCCCCTTACGTCTTGACATGTTTCAAACATCCAATGCTCCCTCCTTACGTGTCAAGATTTTTCCATTTTTCTCACCTACGCAATGGTCCCCCCTTACGTCCTGACTTGTTTCAAACATCCAATGCTCCCTCCTTACTATTCAAAATTTTTCCATTTCTCTCACCTACACAACGGTCCTCTCTTACGTCTTGAAATGTTTCAAACATCCAATGCTCCCTCCTTACGTGTCAAGATTTTTCCATATTTTTCACCTACACAATGGTCCCCCCTTTCGTCCTGACTTGTTTCAAACACCCAATGCTCCCTCCTTACTTGTCAAGATTTTTCCATTTTTCTCACCAACACAATGGTCCCCTCTTACGTCTTGACATGTTTCAAACATCCAATGCTCCCTCCTTATGTGTCAAGATTTTTCCATTTTTCTCACCTACACAATGGTCCCCCCTTACGTCTTGACATGTTTCAAACATCCAATGCTCCCTCCTTACGTGTCAAGATTTTTCCATTTTTCTCACCTACACAATCGTCCCCCCATACGTCCTCACTTGTTTCAAACTTCCAATGCTCATCCCTTAAGTGTCAAGATTTTTCCATTTTTCTCACCTACGCAATGGTCCCGGTTGCGTCCTCACTTGTTTCAAACATCCAATGCTCCCTCCTTACGTGTCAAAATTTTTCCATTTTTTCTCACCTACGCAATGGTTCCCCCTTACGTCTTGACATGTTTCAAGCACCCAATGCTCCCTCCTTACGTGTCAAGATTTTTCCATTTTTCTCACCTACGCAATGGTCCCCCTTTACATCTTGACTTGTTTCAAACACCCAATGCTCCCTTCTTACGTGTCAAGATTTTTCCAGCTTTCTAAATTACGCAATGGTCCCCCCTTACGTCTTGACATGTTTCAAACATTCAATGCTCCCTCCTTACGTGTCAAGATTTTTCCATTGTTCTCACCTACGCAATGGTCCCCCCCTTACATCCTCACTTGTTTCAAACATCCAATGCTCCCTCCTTACGTGTCAAAATTTTTCCATTTTTTCTCACCTACACAATGGTCCCCCCATACGTCCTCACTTGTTTCAAACTTCCAATGCTCATCCCTTAAGTGTCAAGATTTTTCCATTTTTCTCACCTACACAATGGTCCCCCCTTACGTCTTGACATGTTTCAAACATCCAATGCTCCCTCCTTACGTGTCAAGATTTTTCCATTTTTCTCACCTACGCAATGGTCCCCCCTTACGTCCTGACTTGTTTCAAACAACCAATGCTCCCTCCTTACGTGTCAAGATTTTTCCATTTTTCTCACCTATGCAATGGTACCCCCTTACGTCCTGACTTGTTTCAAACATCCAATGCTCCCTCCTTACGTGTCAAGATCTTTTCATTTTTCTCACCTACACAATGGTCCCCCCTTACGTCTTGACATGTTTCAAACATCCAATGCTCCCTCCTTACGTGTCAAGATTTTTCCATTTTTCTCACCTATGCAATGGTACCCCCTTACGTCCTGACTTGTTTCAAACATCCAATGCTCCCTCCTTACTATTCAAAATTTTTCCATTTTTCTCACCTACACAATGGTCCCCCCCCTTACATCTTGACATGTTTCAAACATCCAATGCTCATCCCTTAAGTGTCAAGATTTTTCTCACCTACGCAATGGTCCCCCCTTACATCTTGACTTGTTTAAAACACCCAATGCTCCCTCCTTACGTGTCAAGATTTTTCCATTTTTCTCTCCTACGCAATGGTCCCCCCCTTACGTCCAGACTTGTTTCAAACACCCAAGGCTCCCTCCTTACGTGTCAAGATTTTTCCATATTTCTCACCAACACAATGGTCCCCTCTTACGTCTTGACATGTTTCAAATATCCAATGCTCCCTCCTTACATGTCAAGATTTTTCCATTTTTCTTACCTACGCAATGGTCCCCACTTACGTCTTGACATGTTTCAAATATCCAATGCTACTAACTTACGTGTAAAGATTTTTCCATTTTTCTCACCTACGCAATGGTCCCCAATTACGTCCTGGCTTGTTTCAAACATCCAATGCTCCCTCCTTATTATTCAAAATGTTTCCATTTTTCTCATCTACGCAATGGTCCCCCCTTACGTCTTGGCATATTTCAAATATCCAATGCTACTAACTTACGTGTCAAGATTTTTCCATTTTTCTCTCCTACGCAATGGTCCCCCCATTGCGTCCAGACTTGTTTCAAACACCCAAGGCTCCCTCCTTACGTGTCAAGATTTTTCCATATTTCTCACCAACACAATGGTCCCCTCTTACGTCTTGACATGTTTCAAACATCCAATGCTCCCTCCTTACGTGTCAAGATTTTCCATTGTTCTCACCTACGCAATTGTCCTCCCCTTACGTCCTCACTTGTTTCAAACATCCAATGCTCCCTCCTTACGTATCAAAATTTTTCCATTTTTCTCACCTACACAATCGTCCCCCCATACGTCCTCATTTGTTTCAAACTTCCAATGCTCATCCCTTAAGTGTCAAGATTTTTCCATTTTTCTCACCTACACAATGGTCCCCCCTTACGTCTTGACATGTTTCAAACATCCAATGCTCCCTCCTTACGTGTCAGGATTTTTCCATTTTTCTCACCTACGCAATGGTCCCCCCTTACGTACTGACTTGTTTCAAACACCCAATGCTCCCTCCTTACGTGTCAAGATTTTTCCATTTTTCTCACCTATGCAATGGTACCCCCTTCCGTCTTTACATGTTTCAAACATCCAATGCTCCCTCCTTACGTGTCAAGATTTTTCCATTTTTCTCACCTATGCAATGGTACCCCCTTGCGTCTTGACATGTTTCAAACATCCAATGCTCCCTCCTTACGTGTCAAGATTTTTCAATTTTTCTCATCTACGCAATGGTCCCCCCTTACGTCCTGACTTGTTTCAAACATCGAATGTTCCCTCCTTACGTGTCAAGATTTTTCCATTGTTCTCACCTACGCAATGGTCCCCCCCTTACGTCCTCACTTGTCTCAAACATCCAATGCTCATCCCTTAAGTGTCAAGATTTTTCCATTTTTCTCACTTACACAAATGGTCCCCCCTTACGTCTTGAGATGTTTCAAATATCCAATGCTCCCTCCTTACGTGTCAAGATTTTTCCATTTTTCTTACCTACGCAATGGTCCCCTCTTATGTCTTGACATGTTTCAAATATCCAATGCTACTTCCTTACGTGTCATGATTTTTCCATTTTTCTCACCTACGCAATGGTCCCCAATTACGTCTTGGCTTGTTTCAAACATCCTTATTATTCAAAATTTTTCCATTTTTCTCATCTACGCAATGGTCCCCCCTAACGTCTTGGCATGTTTCAAACATCCAATTCTCCCTCCTTACGTGTCAAGATTTTTCCATTTATCTCACCTACGCAATGGTCTCCCCTTGACTTGTTTAAAACACCCAATGCTCCCTCCTTACGTATCAAGATTTTTCCATTTTTCTCACCTATGCAATGGTCCCCCCTTACGTCTTGACATGTTTCAAACATCCAATGCTCCCTCCTTACTTGTCAAGATTTTTCCATTTTTCTCACCTACGCAATGGTCCCCCCTTACGTCCTGACTTGTTTCAAACCTCCAATGCTCCCTCCTTACGTGTCAAGATTTTTCCATTTTTCTCACCTATGCAATGGTACCCTCTTACGTCTTGACATGTTTCAAACATCCAATGCTCCCTCCTTATGTGTCAAGATTTTCCACTTTTCTCACCTACACAATGGTCCCCCCTTACGTCCTCACTTGTTTCAAACATCCAATGCTCCCTCCTTACTATTCAAAATTTTTCCATTTTTCTCACCTACACAATGGTCCCCCCCTTACATCTTGACATGTTTCAAACATCCAATGCTCATCCCTTAAGTGTCAAGATTTTTCCATTTTTCTCACCTACACAATGGTCCCCCTTACGTCTTGACATGTTTCAAACATCCAATGCTCCCTCCTTACGTGTCAGGATTTTTCCATTTTTCTCACCTACGCAATGGTCCCCCCTTACGTACTGACTTGTTTCAAACACCCAATGCTCCCTCCTTACGTGTCAAGATTTTTCCATTTTTCTCACCTATGCAATGGTACCCCCTTCCGTCTTTACATGTTTCAAACATCCAATGCTCCCTCCTTACGTGTCAAGATTTTTCCATTTTTCTCACCTATGCAATGGTACCCCCTTGCGTCTTGACATGTTTCAAACATCCAATGCTCCCTCCTTACGTGTCAAGATTTTTCCATTTTTCTCATCTACGCAATGGTCCCCCCCTTACGTCCTCACTTGTCTCAAACATCCAATGCTCATCCCTTAAGTGTCAAGATTTTTCCATTTTCTCACTTACACAAATGGTCCCCCCTTACGTCTTGAGATGTTTCAAATATCCAATGCTCCCTCCTTACGTGTCAAGATTTTTCCATTTTTCTTACCTACGCAATGGTCCCCTCTTATGTCTTGACATGTTTCAAATATCCAATGCTACTTCCTTACGTGTCATGATTTTTCCATTTTTCTCACCTACGCAATGGTCCCCAATTACGTCTTGGCTTGTTTCAAACATCCTTATTATTCAAAATTTTTCCATTTTTCTCATCTACGCAATGGTCCCCCCTAACGTCTTGGCATGTTTCAAACATCCAATTCTCCCTCCTTACGTGTCAAGATTTTTCCATTTATCTCACCTACGCAATGGTCTCCCCTTGACTTGTTTAAAACACCCAATGCTCCCTCCTTACGTATCAAGATTTTTCCATTTTTCTCACCTATGCAATGGTCCCCCCTTACGTCTTGACATGTTTCAAACATCCAATGCTCCCTCCTTACTTGTCAAGATTTTTCCATTTTTCTCACCTACGCAATGGTCCCCCCTTACGTCCTGACTTGTTTCAAACCTCCAATGCTCCCTCCTTACGTGTCAAGATTTTTCCATTTTTCTCACCTATGCAATGGTACCCTCTTACGTCTTGACATGTTTCAAACATCCAATGCTCCCTCCTTATGTGTCAAGATTTTCCACTTTTCTCACCTACACAATGGTCCCCCCTTACGTCCTCACTTGTTTCAAACATCCAATGCTCCCTCCTTACTATTCAAAATTTTTCCATTTTTCTCACCTACACAATGGTCCCCCCCTTACATCTTGACATGTTTCAAACATCCAATGCTCATCCCTTAAGTGTCAAGATTTTTCCATTTTTCTCACCTACACAATGGTCCCCCCTTACGTCTTGACATGTTTCAAACATCCAATGCTCCCTCCTTACGTGTCAGGATTTTTCCATTTTTCTCACCTACGCAATGGTCCCCCCTTACGTACTGACTTGTTTCAAACACCCAATGCTCCCTCCTTACGTGTCAAGATTTTTCCATTTTTCTCACCTATGCAATGGTACCCTCTTACGTCTTGACATGTTTCAAACATCCAATGCTCCCTCCTTATGTGTCAAGATTTTCCACTTTTCTCACCTACACAATGGTCCCCCCTTACGTCCTCACTTGTTTCAAACATCCAATGCTCCCTCCTTACTATTCAAAATTTTTCCATTTTTCTCACCTACACAATGGTCCCCCCCTTACATCTTGACATGTTTCAAACATCCAATGCTCATCCCTTAAGTGTCAAGATTTTTCCATTTTTCTCACCTACACAATGGTCCCCCCTTACGTCTTGACATGTTTCAAACATCCAATGCTCCCTCCTTACGTGTCAGGATTTTTCCATTTTTCTCACCTACGCAATGGTCCCCCCTTACGTACTGACTTGTTTCAAACACCCAATGCTCCCTCCTTACGTGTCAAGATTTTTCCATTTTTCTCACCTATGCAATGGTACCCCCTTCCGTCTTTACATGTTTCAAACATCCAATGCTCCCTCCTTACGTGTCAAGATTTTTCCATTTTTCTCACCTATGCAATGGTACCCCCTTGCGTCTTGACATGTTTCAAACATCCAATGCTCCCTCCTTACGTGTCAAGATTTTTCCATTTTTCTCATCTACGCAATGGTCCCCCCCTTACGTCCTCACTTGTCTCAAACATCCAATGCTCATCCCTTAAGTGTCAAGATTTTTCCATTTTTCTCACTTACACAAATGGTCCCCCCTTACGTCTTGAGATGTTTCAAATATCCAATGCTCCCTCCTTACGTGTCAAGATTTTTCCATTTTTCTTACCTACGCAATGGTCCCCTCTTATGTCTTGACATGTTTCAAATATCCAATGCTACTTCCTTACGTGTCATGATTTTTCCATTTTTCTCACCTACGCAATGGTCCCCAATTACGTCTTGGCTTGTTTCAAACATCCTTATTATTCAAAATTTTTCCATTTTTCTCATCTACGCAATGGTCCCCCCTAACGTCTTGGCATGTTTCAAACATCCAATTCTCCCTCCTTACGTGTCAAGATTTTTCCATTTATCTCACCTACGCAATGGTCTCCCCTTGACTTGTTTAAAACACCCAATGCTCCCTCCTTACGTATCAAGATTTTTCCATTTTTCTCACCTATGCAATGGTCCCCCCTTACGTCTTGACATGTTTCAAACATCCAATGCTCCCTCCTTACTTGTCAAGATTTTTCCATTTTTCTCACCTACGCAATGGTCCCCCCTTACGTCCTGACTTGTTTCAAACCTCCAATGCTCCCTCCTTACGTGTCAAGATTTTTCCATTTTTCTCACCTATGCAATGGTACCCTCTTACGTCTTGACATGTTTCAAACATCCAATGCTCCCTCCTTATGTGTCAAGATTTTCCACTTTTCTCACCTACACAATGGTCCCCCCTTACGTCCTCACTTGTTTCAAACATCCAATGCTCCCTCCTTACTATTCAAAATTTTTCCATTTTTCTCACCTACACAATGGTCCCCCCCTTACATCTTGACATGTTTCAAACATCCAATGCTCATCCCTTAAGTGTCAAGATTTTTCTATTTTTCTATCCTACGCAATGGTCCCCCCTTACATCTTGACTTGTTTAAAACACCCAATGCTCCCTCCTTACGTGTCAAGATTTTTCCATTTTTCTCTCCTACGCAATGGTCCCCCCCTTACGTCCAGACTTGTTTCAAACACCTAATGCTCATCCCTTAAGTGTCAAGATTTTTCCATTTTTCTCACCTACGCAATGGTCCCCCCTTACGTCCTGACTTGTTTTAAACACCCAAGGCTCCCTCCTTACGTGTCAAGATTTTTCCATATTTCTGACCAACACAATGGTACCCCCTTACGTCCTGACATGTTTCAAACATCCAATGCTCCCTCCGTACGTGTCAAGATTTTTCCATTTTTCTCACCTACACAATGGTCCCCCCTTACATCTTGACATGTTTCAAACATCCAATTCTCCCTCCTTACGTGTCAAGATTTTTCCATTTTTCTCACCTACACAATGGCCCCCTCTTACGTCTTGACATGTTTCAAACACCCAATGCTCCCTCCTTACGTGTCAAGATTTTTCCATATTTCTCACCTACACAATGGTCCCCCCTTACGTCCTGACTTGTTTCAAATACCCAATGCTCCCTCCTTACGTGTCAAGATTTTTCCATTTTTCTCACCTACGCAATGGTCCACCCTTACGTCCTGACTTGTTTCAAACATCCAATGCTCATCCCTTAACCCTTTAAGTGCCACATATCGTAGAATCTACGTTCTGTGGATCAAAGGACCAAAGTGCCACAGATCGTAGATTCTACGATCTCCAGCACTTCCGGGTTCCAGTGCGCTGCGGTTGGATTTAAAACCGCAAGCACACGTTACATCGTCGCAGAACCCCCTAGGCAACGAGTAAAACCGGTCATACTTACCGGTCTCCCCACCGATCGTCGCTGGAACCAATAGGAGTGCAGGGCGCATGCAGGGTTCATGGCTGTGACGCGCTCTGGCTGCCCAAATAAATCCAGCCCTCCTGACGCCTCCCCTTTCACTCCTACTGCGCACTTGTGTCTGTTGGAGCCCTCCTGCTGCCTTCCTGCGGTTCTCCTGCTGGTTTGGTCGCCTTGATTGCCTGCCATTTTTCTCACCTACACAAATGGTCCCCCCTTACGTCTTGACATGTTTCAAATATCCAATGCTCCCTCCTTACGTGTCAAAATTTTTCCATTTTTCTTACCTACGCAATGGTCCCCACTTACGTCTCGACATGTTTCAAATATCCAATGCTACTTCCTTACGTGTCAAGATTTTTCCATTTTTCTCACCTACGCAATGGTCCCCAATTACGTCCTGGCTTGTTTCAAACATCCAATGCTCCCTCCTTATTATTCAAAATGTTTCCATTTTTCTCATCTATGCAATGGTCCCCCCTTACGTCATGACATGTTTTAAACATCCAATTCTCTCTCCTTACGTGTCAAGATTTTTCCATTTTTCTCACCTACGCAATGGTCCCCCCTTACATCTTGACTTGTTTAAAACACCCAATGCTCCCTCCTTACGTATCAAGATTTTTCCATTTTTCTCACCTATGCAATGGTACCCCCTTGCGTCTTGACATGTTTCAAACATCCAATGCTCCCTCCTTACGTGTCAAGATTTTTCCATTTTTCTCACCTATGCAATGGTACCCTCTTACGTCTTGACATGTTTCAAACATCCAATGCTCCCTCCTTATGTGTCAAGATTTTCCATTTTTCTCACCTAGACAATGGTCCCCCCTTATGTCCTCACTTTTTTCAAACATCCAATGCTCCCTCCTTACTATTCAAAATTTTTCCATTTTTCTCACCTACACAATGATCTTTACATCTTGACATGTTTCAAACATCCAATGCTCATCCCTTAAGTGTCAAGATTTTTCTATTTTTCTCACCTACGCAATGGTCCCCCCTTACATCTTGACTTGTTTAAAACACCCAATGCTCCCTCCTTACGTGTCAAGATTTTTCCATTTTTCTCTCCTACGCAATGGTCCCCCCCTTACGTCCAGACTTGTTTCAAACATCTAATGCTCATCCCTTAAGTGTCAAGATTTTTCCATTTTTCTCACCTACGCAATGGTCCCCCCTTACGTCCTGACTTGTTTCAAACACCCAAGGCTCCCTCCTTACGTGTCAAGATTTTTCCATATTTCTCACCAACACAATGGTCCCCCCTTACGTCTTGACATGTTTCAAACATCCAATGCTCCCTCCTTACGTGTCAAGATTTTCCCATTTTTCTCACCTACACAATGGTCCCCCCTTATGTCTTGACATGTTTCAAACATCCAATTCTCCCTCCTTACGTGTCAACATTTTTCCATATTTCTCACCTACACAATGGTCCCCCCTTACGTCCTGACTTGTTTCATACACCCAATGCTCCCTCCTTACTTGTCAACATTTTTCCATTTTTCTCACCTACGCAATGGTCCACCCTTACGTCCTACTTGTTTCAAACATCCAATGCTCATCCCTTAACCCTTTAAGTGTCACAGATCGTAGAATCTAAGTTCTGTGGATCAAAGGACCAAAGTGCCACAGATCGTAGATTCTACGATCTCCAGCACTTCCGGGTTCCAGTGCGCTGCGGTTGGATTTAAAACCGCAAGCGCACGTTACATCGTCGCAGAACCCCCTAGGCAACGAGCAAAACTGGTCATACTTACCGGTCTCCCCACCGATCGTTGCTGGAACCAATAGGAGTGCAGGGCGCACGCAGGGCTCATGGCTGTGACGCGCTCTGGTTGCCCAAATAAATCCAGCCCTCCTGACGCCTCCCCTTTCACTCCTACTGCGCACTTGTGTCTGTTGGAGCCCTCCTGCTGCCTTCCTGCGGTTCTCCTGCTGGTTTGGGCGCCTTGATTGCCTGCCTTGGATTCAGTGAGCTGAACTACAACACCCTTACACTGTTTATTTTACTTGTTTCCTTCTAATCTCTCTAAATTTGATTATTTTTTTTTTGAATTTTTTTTTCTTCTGTCTTTCTCATTTAGCACACTTTTGTACACTCACACACTTACAGGCATCTTTGCCAAGCACACACTCACACACACACTCACACACACACTCACACTTCTACACTTTTTCTTTCCCCTATACTTCTTTTCTTTTCTTTCTTTCTTTGCTTTCTTTAGTAGTTGTTTTTTTTTTTTTTTGCTAAAACTTTATTTCTACTCTTGTTCTATAATTATCTGCTTTATTTTATTGTATTTTTGCAGTTTTTTTTTACCATTTTCATTGTTGCTTTGTGTTTTATATCTATTATATTGCATTTTCACTTTTATTTGCTGTTTGGTGCCTGTTATTACCAGTAAAAAGTTTGCCTTTACAGTGACGTTGGTGGATCAAGGTTTCTAACCACCAATTTCATTCCAATAGCTGTTATTTTTATTGTCTTAGCTGATTTTTATTATATTTTGTTGTTTTATTCTGCTTTGCCCTTTGCTGCTTGTTTAGTGCCCCCAAAAAAGTTTGCCTTTGCAGTGACGCTGGTTGGTCTAGGTTTCTGGCCCCCGATTTCATTACAATAGCTGTTGTTTTTAGTGCTTTAGCTGATTTTTATTACATTTTGTTGTTTTATTCTGTTTTTCATTTGCATTGCCCTTTGCTACTTGTTTAGTGCCCCAAAAAAAGTTGTGTTTGCAGTGACACTGGTTGGTCTAGGTTTCTGGCCCCCGATTTCATTCCAATAGCTGTTGGTTTTTATTGCTTTAGCTGGTTTTTATTACATTTTGTTGTTTTATTCTGTTTTTCATTTGCATTGCCCTTTGCTACTTGTTTAGTGCCCCAAAAAAAGTTGTGTTTGCAGTGACGCTGGTTGGTCTAGTTTTCTGGTCCCTGATTTCATTCCAATAGCTGTTGGTTTTTATTGCTTTAGCTGATTTTTATTACATTTTGTTGTTTTATTCTGTTTTTCATTTGCATTGCCCTTTGCTACTTGTTTAGTGCCCCAAAAAAAGTTGTGTTTGCAGTGACGCTGGTTGGTCTAGGTTTCTGGCCCCTGATTTCATTCCAATAGCTGTTGGTTTTTATTGCTTTAGCTGATTTTTATTACATTTTGTTGTTTTATTTTGTTTTTCATTTGCATTGCCCTTTGCTACTTGTTTAGTGCCCCAAAAAAAGTTGTGTTTGCAGTGACGCTGGTTGGTTTAGGTTTCTGGCCCCCGATTTCATTCCAATAGCTGTTGGTTTTAGTGCTTTGGGTGATTTTATTCCAGACTGTTCCTTTGCCCTGTTTGCTTGTTTAGTGCCCCCCCCCCAAAAGGTTCTTTTCGATTTTGGGCACGTGCAGTGTCTTGTCTGTAATCTATTCTGTAGATTTCTGGAAGGGTTTAGGAGTTCAAGTTCTAGGTTTTTTCTTCTTCTGATTGTTTGTATTTGCAGGGGTTAACTGTTGGTCAAATCTTGCTGCCTTCTTTTTTTTTCTTCTTCTTGGTGTTTGTATTAGCAAGGGTTAACTGTTGGTCAGACCTTGCTGCCTTCTTTTTTTTTCTATTCTTATTGTTTATTTTAGCAGGGGTTAACTGTTGGTCAGATCTTGCTGCCTTCTTTTTTTCTTTTTCTTCTGGTTGTTTGTTTTAGCAGTGGTTAACTGTTGGTCAGATCTTGCTGCCTTCTTTTTTTTCTTTTTCTTCTGGTTGTTTGTTTTAGCAGTGGTCAGATCTTGCTGATGTTGGTCAGATCTTTTTCTTCTGGTTGTTTGTTTTAGCAGTGGTTAACTGTTGGTCAGATCTTGCTGCCCTCTTTTTTTTCTTTTTCTTCTGGTTGTTTGTTTTAGCAGTGGTCAGATCTGATGTTGGTCAGATCTTGCTGCCTTCTTTTTTTTCTTTTTCTTCTGGTTGTTTGTTTTAGCAGTGGTTAACTGTTGGTCAGATCTTGCTGCCTTCTTTTTTTTCTTTTTCTTCTGGTTGTTTGTTTTAGCAGTGGTTAACTGTTGGTCAGATCTTGCTGCCTTCTTTTTTTTTTCCCTCTGGTTGTTTGTATTAGCAGTTGGTCAAATCTTGCTGGATTGGATTTAGGAGCTTCTTGCTTTGCCTATTGATTGCTAGCTTTGCAGTTGTTACTAGTTTTGCAGTGGTCTGTATTTTTCTGGCACAATGGCCAAACGGTTTTATACCGCTGCAGAAGCGGCTAGGTATTGTGAGGACTCCAGCTCAGAGGAATTTAGCAATTCTGATTCGGAGTATGTCCCATCTGATGACTCTACTGATGAATCAGAGGTTGGTGATAGCAGCACTATTAGCGCAGAGGCTAGTAGTGGCGGCACACTTACTGCTGAAGAAGTAGAGGAAGAGGGAGAGGCTGGTGGCAGTGTGCCAGATGCACCCATGGAGGTAGAAGAGGGTGAGGGTAGTGGTGATGCAGCAGTTGGAGTGCCTGTGTGGGGGCCTCCCTGTAATTATGCCCCCGAAATTCCCCCATTCACTGCAGTCACGGGCGTCAAGGTGGACACCACTAACTTTGAAATCATAGATTTCTTCAATCTTTTTATCACAGAGGCCATCCTACAGGACATGGTCCACTATACAAATTTATACGCTGAGCAGTATCTTGCCAGCCACCCTATACCAGGGTATTCAAGAGCCCAGGCGTGGTATCCCACTACTGTAAATGAAATCAAAAGATTCCTGGCGCTCACATTGGCAATGGGACTCGTAGAACGCAACACCTTAGCTTCATACTGGGATACCACTACAGTCCTTTCCATCCCTCTTTTTTCAGCCGTTATGCCAAGAAACCGTTATCAAATTTTACTGCGGTTTCTTCATTTTAACGACAATGCAGCGGCTGTTCCCCCTAATGAGCCCGGTCAGGACAGGCTTTACAAATTGAGGCCCCTTATAGATAGCCTGTCTCAGCGCTTCACAGAGGTCTACTCCCCCTCCCAAAATATATGTGTGGATGAGTCCCTTTTGCTCTTCAAAGGGCGCCTAAAATTTCGCCAATACATCCCTAGTAAGCGTGCTCGATATGGGATGAAATTTTATAAACTCTGTGAAAGCAGCACGGGCTATACTAGTTTTTTCATGATCTACGAGGGAAAGGACACTAATTTGGACCCCCCCGGCTGTCCCCTTGACTTGACTGTCAGTGGTAAAATTATCTGGGAGCTCATAACTCCACTGTTGGGCCAAGGTTACCACTTATACGTGGATAACTTTTACACAAGCATCCCCTTATTCAGAACCCTTTACTGGTTGGACACCCCAGCTTGTGGCACTGTTAGGCGTAACCGCAGAGGACTGCCCAAGGAACTGGTGGATAAGAAATTGAAACGTGGAGAAGTACATGCTCTAAGAAGCGATGAGCACCTGGCATTAAAATTTGCAGACACCAAAAATGTTTTTATGCTTACTACTATCCACAATGAGAGTGTAGTTGTCCAACACAGAAGTGGCGATAGGCCCGCAAAATCAAAGCCACTCTGTTGTAAAGAATATAGTAAGCATATGGGTGGCGTCAATAAAACCGACCAAATCCAAACTTATTACGACGCCACCAGAAAAACCAGGGCCTGGTACAAAAAACCGCAATTTATATGATCCAAATGGCCCTTTATAATTCTTATGTCATTTACAAAACGGCAGTACCAGGCCCAAAATTGAGTTTTTACAATTATCTGCTGCAGCTGCTCCCTGCCCTTTTGTTTGGTGATGTACAGGAGGTTCCAGAAATGCCTGGCAATGACAATGTTGCCCGAATGGTGGGTAAGCATTTCATTGCCCAAATTCCACCAACTCCTAATAAAAGATATGCCCAGAGAGCTTGTAAGGTTTGCCGTTCCAGGGGTGTTAGAAAAGATGTGCGGTATTTTTGTCCCAAGTGTCCTAGCAAGCCTGCTTTGTGTTTCCAACCCTGTTTTGAGGTGTACCACACTGTGGTACACTACGAGAGGGCTTGAATTCTTTGTTGTGTTGGTAGGTTAGGGCTCTCTGGGTTTGTTGGTGGCAAAAGGATTTAGTAAATCTGTATAGTAAACTTGGCATGCTCTAGGTTTTTATGCACATGCTAGCAGTAGCTGTTTAGGTGTGATACTTTTCTTTTTTTGTGGTTTTTTTTTGTGGAGTGGTTTTTCAGATTCAAGCCCCCCTATTGAGATCTAACATTTTGGCAGGTCCCTACTTCGCTTATAACTAGGTATAGATGTTGTTAATAAAAAAAAAAAAAAAGTTTGACAAGGCAAACAATGACAGTTTTTTCTGTATAGTAGTGATCTTTGATTTTTTATATAGGATTTGGCAGTGCAATGTAGCAGTAAAAACTTGTATGTAGGTTTGTTCTTAGTCTAAATCGAAAAACCACACTAGCACACGAGACTTGTATCTGCAGGGCAAGCCCTTGCAAAGGTTTTTACTGCGGTGGTGCCACCGCAGTAAAAACCTTTGCTAGGGCTTGCCCTGCAGATACAAGTCTTGTGTGCTAGTGTGGTTTTTCGATTCAGTTACTAGGAGGTCACTGTATCCTCCATTCACTGTGCACCGAGCAAAGCTATATACCTGCACAACGGGTGTGCGAGTGTCTACTCCAATTGTTCTTAGTCTAGGCATTCAGCTTTTGTGTTGAGCGATGGTGTTTTAGACCAGTTGTGTTATGGATAGCACTTCTTTTGCGCTGGTGGTAAATAGCAAAATGAGGTGCTGGTTGTCTGAGAGGGCACACGATAGAACTTGTGGTGCGTGATGAATACGTGGGATGATGTGCATCTCTAATGCTGATGCCACAAGTCTTTTATTTTACTGGCACCTCAAAAGCTCGTCTATCAGCGCAGTTATCTATAGTTTTGTCTGTATTTCTGAGCAACATTTGCATATGTTTTTGTAGATTTAGGTATCTCTGGATTTGTGAGTATTTCAGCTGCTAATGCCCCAATCCTCATTGTTGCCACCTAAATTCCTAAACTTCTTAGGACACTTGCATAATTTATGGGCCAAATTTACTATGGTTTCTGTTGGAAAATGTATTTGTAAATGTGGTACAGATTTTGTCATTGGCGAAATAGTGTAGGAAGAAGCAAAGGAATTCGTATCGTAACAGCACAGGACAGATGGAACTCAAAGACACTCCACTACAATATATCCGAATAGGTGAGTGAAATATATTTTGGGGTAGTAGCACCCAGATGCAGATCCATAAAGTGGTCCCAAAATTTCCTGGGAGATAAATCTTAACTTTGTATATTATCTTTTCCTTTATTTCAGACCAAAGCAGAGTTCTACAATGCAGAATGTGGCCAAAATTCTCCACGCAGTAAAGCATGAATGGCATCTCTGAATAGTTGAAGGTGTTTATTTTCAAGAAATCTTAGTTTTTGCGGGTTATTTCATCAGTAAGGGACAGTTTCAGATGAGATATGGATACATGCCCCTAAATTCACAGCCCCAATATTACGCATTGTCCCTGTTTTGGGATGTTTGGTGGCTGCGTCTCTATGTGTATGCATACATATGGGGTATCATTTTATTCAGGGGGACTTGCAGATTGTTATTGAGCAGGTTTTTGTTAATTACCATGGAAACTTAGGGGGAAATCTAGCTTTGTATATCTTTTTGCCTTTATTTCAGACCAAGTCTCGGATTTCTACGAAGGACTGCGGCCACAATTCTCCATGTAGAAAAGTAAGAATGGCATGTTTGAATAGCTGAAGAAGTGTACTTTACGGTAATATATGAAGTGTACTTTTCAAAAATATATGGTTTGTGGAGGGTTATTTAACAGAAAAGGTGCAGTTTAGGATGAGAAAAGTTGAGAACCTCATGTAAATTCGCAGCCCCAATATTATGCATTGTCCCTGTTTTGGGGTGTTTGGTGGCTGCGTCTCTATGTGTATCCATACATAAGGGGTATCATTTCATTCAGGGGGACTTGCAGATTGTTATTGTGCAGGTTTTTGGTAGTTACCATGGATACTTAGGGAGAAATCTAGCTTTGTATATCATTTTTCCTTTATTTCAGACCAAGTCTTGGACTTCTACGAAGGACAGCGGCCACAATTCTCTGTGTAAAACAGTGAGAATAGCATGTTTGAATAGCTGAAGAAGTGTACTTTACGGTAATATATGGTTTGTGGGGGTTATTTCATAGTTTGGGGTGTTTAGACTGAAAAACCGCAAGTAGTACACATAGAGCGCAGCCCCCAGATTTTGAACTGCAATTGCCCTTATTCATTGCTCCTGTTTTGGGGTGTTTGGTGGCTGCGTCTCTATGTGTATCCATACATAAGGGGTATCATTTCATTCAGGGGGACTTGCAGATTGTTATTGAGCAGGTTCTTGGTAGTTACCATGGATACTTAGGGACAAATCTAGCTTTGTATATCTTTTTTGATTTATTTCAGATCAAGTCTCGGACTTCTACGAAGGACTGCGGCCACAATTCTCCATGTAGAAAAGCGAGAATGGCATCTTTGAATAGCTGAAGAAGTATAATTTATGGTAATATATGGATTGTGGGGGTTATTTCAGAGTTTGGGGGTGTTTAGACTGAAAAACCGCAAGTAGTACACATAGAGCGCAGCCCCCAGATTTTCAACTGCAATTGCCCTTCTGCATTGCTCCTGTTTTGGGGTGTTTGGTGGCTGCGTCTCTATTTGTAGCCATACATATGGGGTATCATTTCATTCAGGGGGAGTTGAAGATTGTTATTGAGCAGGTTTTTGGTAGTTACCATGGATACTTAGGGAGAAATCTAGCTTTGTATATCTTTTTTCCTTTATTTCAGACCAAGTCTCGGACTTCTACGAAGGACTGCGGGCACAATTCTCAGTGTAGAAAAGCGAGAATGGCATCTTTGAATAGCTGAAGAAGTGTACTTTATGGTAATATATGGTTTGTGGGGGTTATTTCATAGTTTGGGGTGTTTAGACTGAAAAACCCGCAAGTAGTACACATAGAGCGCAGCCCCCAGATTTTCAACTGCAATTGCCCTTATTCATTGCTCCTGTTTTGGGGTGTTTGGTGGCTGCGTCTCTATGTGTATCCATACATAAGGGGTATCATTTCATTCAGGGGGACTTGCAGATTGTTATTGAGCAGGTTTTTGGTAGATACCATGGATACTTAGGGAGAAATCTAGCTTTGTATATCTTTTTTCCTTTATTTCAGACCAAGTCTTGGACTTCTACGAAGGACTGCGGGCACAATTCTCTGTGTAGAAAAGCGAGAATGGCATCTTTGAATAGCTGAAGAAGTGTACTTTACGGTAATATATGATTTGTGGGGGTTATTTCACAGTTTGGGGGAGTTTAGACTGAAAAACCGCAAGTAGTACACATAGAGCGCAGCGCCCAGATTTTAAACTGCAATTGCCCTTCTGCATTGCTCCTGTTTTGGGGTGTTTGGTGGCTGCGTCTCTATGTGTATCCATACATAGGGGGTATTATTTCATTCAGGGGGACTTGCACATTGTTATTGAGCAGATTTTTGGTAGTTACCATGGATACTTAGGGACAAATCTAGCTTTGTATATCTTTTTTCCTTTATTTCAGACCAAGTCTCGGACTTCTACGAAGGACTGCGGGCACAATTCTCAGTGTAGAAAAGCGAGAATGGCATCTTTGAATAGCTGAATAAGTGTACTTTATGGTAATATATGGTTTGTGGGGGTTATTTCATAGTTTGGGGTGTTTAGACTGAAAAACCCGCAAGTAGTACACATAGAGCGCAGCCCCCAGATTTTCAACTGCAATTGCCCTTATTCATTGCTCCTGTTTTGGGGTGTTTGGTGGCTGCGTCTCTATGTGTATCCATACATAAGGGGTATCATTTCATTCAGGGGGACTTGCAGATTGTTATTGAGCAGGTTTTTGGTAGTTACCATGGATACTTAGGGACAAATCTAGCTTTGTATATCTTTTTTCCTTTATTTCAGACCAAGTCTCTGATTCTACGAAGGACTGCGGCCGCAATTCTCTGTGTAGAAAAGCGAGAATGGCATCTTTGAATAGCTGAAGAAGTGTACTTTACGGTAATATATGGTTTGTGGGGGTTATTTCACAGTTTGGGGGTGTTTAGACTGAAAAACCGCAAGTAGTACACATAGAGCGCAGCCCCCAGATTTTCAACTGCAATTGCCCTTATTCATTGCTCCTGTTTTGGGGTGTTTGGTGGCTGCGTCTCTATGTGTATCCATACATAAGGGGTATCATTTCATTCAGGGGGACTTGCAGATTGTTATTGAGCAGGTTTTTGGTAGATACCATGGATACTTAGGGAGAAATCTAGCTTTGTATATCTTTTTTCCTTTATTTCAGACCAAGTCTTGGACTTCTACGAAGGACTGCGGGCACAATTCTCTGTGTAGAAAAGCGAGAATGGCATCTTTGAATAGCTGAAGAAGTGTACTTTACGGTAATATATGATTTGTGGGGGTTATTTCACAGTTTGGGGGAGTTTAGACTGAAAAACCGCAAGTAGTACACATAGAGCGCAGCCCCCAGATTTTAAACTGCAATTGCCCTTCTGCATTGCTCCTGTTTTGGGCTGTTTGGTGGCTGCGTCTCTATGTGTATCCATACATAGGGGGTATTATTTCATTCAGGGGGACTTGCACATTGTTATTGAGCAGATTTTTGGTAGTTACCATGGATACTTAGCGAAAAATCTAGCTTTGTATATCTTTTTCCTTTATTTCAGACCAAGTCTCGGACTTCTACGAAGGACTGCGGCCACAATTATCTGTGTAGAAAAGCGAGAATGGCATCTTTGAATAGCTGAAGAAGTGTACTTTACGGTAATATATGGTTTGTGGGGGTTATTTCATAGTTTGGGGAGTTTAGACTGAAAAACCGCAAGTAGTACACATAGAGCGCAGCCCCCAGATTTTAAACTGCAATTGCCCTTCTGCATTGCTCCTGTTTTGGGGTGTTTGGTGGCTGCGTCTCTATGTGTATCCATACATAGGGGGTATCATTTCATTCAGGGGGACTTGCAGATTGTTATTGAGCAGATTTTTGGTAGTTACCATGGATACTTAAGGAGAAATCTAGCTTTGTATATCTTTTTTCCTTTATTTCAGACCAAGTCTTGGACTTCTACGAAGGACAGCGACCACAATTCTCTGTGTAAAAAAGTGAGAATGGCATGTTTGAATAGCTGAAGAAGTGTACTTTACGGTAATATATGGTTTGTGGGGGTTATTTCATAGTTTGGGGAGTTTAGACTGAAAAACCGCAAGTAGTACACATAGAGCGTAGCCCCCAGATTTTGAACTGCAATTGCCCTTATTCATTGCTCCTGTTTTGGGGTGTTTGGTGGCTGCATCTCTATGTGTATCCATACATAGGGGGTATCATTTCATTCAGGGGGACTTGCAGATTGTTATTGAGCAGGTTTTTGGTAGATACCATGGATACTTAGGGAGAAATCTAGCTTTGTATATCTTTTTTCCTTTATTTCAGACCAAGTCTTGGACTTCTACGAAGGACTGCGGGCACAATTCTCCGTGTAGAAAAGCGAGAATGGCATCTTTGAATAGCTGAAGAAGTGTACTTTACGGTAATATATGGTTTGTGGGGGTTATTTCACAGTTTGGGGGAGTTTAGACTGAAAAACCGCAAGTAGTACACATAGAGCGCAGCCCCCAGATTTTAAACTGCAATTGCCCTTCTGCATTGCTCCTGTTTTGGGGTGTTTGGTGGCTGCGTCTCTATGTGTATCCATACATAGGGGGTATCATTTCATTCAGGGGGACTTGCAGATTGTTATTGAGCAGGTTTTTGGTAGTTACCATGGATACTTAGGGAGAAATCTAGCTTTGTATATCTTTTTTCCTTTATTTCAGACCAAGTCTCGGACTTCTACGAAGGACAGCGGCCACAATTCTCTGTGTAAAAAAGTGAGAATGGCATGTTTGAATAGCTGAAGAAGTGTACTTTAGGGTAATATATGGTTTGTGGGGGTTATTTCATAGTTTGGGGTGTTTAGACTGAAAAACCGCAAGTAGTACACATAGAGCGCAGCCCCCAGATTTTCAACTGCAATTGCCCTTATTCATTGCTCCTGTTTTGGGGTGTTTGGTGGCTGCGTCTCTATGTGTATCCATACATAGGGGGTATCATTTCATTCAGGGGGACTTGCAGATTGTTATTGAGCAGGTTTTTGGTAGTTACCATGGATACTTAGGGAGAAATCTAGCTTTGTATATCTTTTTTCCTTTATTTCAGACCAAGTCTCGGACTTCTACGAAGGACAGCGGCCACAATTCTCTGTGTAAAAAAGTGAGAATGGCATGTTTGAATAGCTGACGAAGTGTACTTTACGGTAATATATGGTTTGTGGGGGTTATTTCATAGTTTGGGGTGTTTAGACTGAAAAACCGCAAGTAGTACACATAGAGCGCAGCCCCCAGATTTTCAACTGCAATTGCCCTTATTCATTGCTCCTGTTTTGGGGTGTTTGGTGGCTGCGTCTCTATGTGTATCCATACATAAGGGGTATCATTTCATTCAGGGGGACTTGCAGATTGTTATTGAGCAGGTTTTTGGTAGTTGCCATGGATACTTAGGGACAAATCTAGCTTTGTATATCTTTTTTCCTTTATTTCAGACCAAGTCTCGGACTTCTACGAAGGACTGCGGCCACAATTCTCCGTGTAGAAAAGCGAGAATGGCATCTTTGAATAGCTGAAGAAGTATAATTTATGGTAATATATGGTTTGTGGGGGTTATTTCAGAGTTTGGGGGTGTTTAGACTGAAAAACCGCAAGTAGTACACATAGAGCGCAGCCCCCAGATTTTCAACTGCAATTGCCCTTCTGCATTGCTCCTGTTTTGGGGTGTTTGGTGGCTGCGTCTCTATGTGTATCCATACATATGGGGTATCATTTCATTCAGGGGGACTTGAAGATTGTTATTGAGCAGGTTTTTGGTAGTTACCATGGATACTTAGGGAGAAATCTAGCTTTGTATATCTTTTTTCCTTTATTTCAGACCAAGTCTTGGACTTCTACGAAGGACAGCGGCCACAATTCTCTGTGTAAAAAAGTGAGAATGGCATGTTTGAATAGCTGAAGAAGTGTACTTTACGGTAATATATGGTTTGTGGGGGTTATTTCATAGTTTGGGGTGTTTAGACTGAAAAACCGCAAGTAGTACACATAGAGCGCAGCCCCCAGATTTTCAACTGCAATTGCCCTTATTCATTGCTCCTGTTTTGGGGTGTTTGGTGGCTGCGTCTCTATGTGTATCCATACATAAGGGGTATCATTTCATTCAGGGGGACTTGCAGATTGTTATTGAGCAGGTTTTTGGTAGATACCATGGATACTTAGGGAGAAATCTAGCTTTGTATATCTTTTTTCCTTTATTTCAGACCAAGTCTTGGACTTCTACGAAGGACTGCGGGCACAATTCTCTGTGTAGAAAAGCGAGAATGGCATCTTTGAATAGCTGAAGAAGTGTACTTTACGGTAATATATGGTTTGTGGGGGTTATTTCATAGTTTGGGGAGTTTAGACTGAAAAACCGCAAGTAGTACACATAGAGCGCAGCCCCCAGATTTTAAACTGCAATTGCCCTTCTGCATTGCTCCTGTTTTGGGGTGTTTGGTGGCTGCGTCTCTATGTGTATCCATACATAGGGGGTATCATTTCATTCAGGGGGACTTGCAGATTGTTATTGAGCAGGTTTTTGGTAGTTACCATGGATACTTAGGGAGAAATCTAGCTTTGTATATCTTTTTTCCTTTATTTCAGACCAAGTCTCTGACTTCTACGAAGGACTGCGGCCACAATTCTCTGTGTAGAAAAGTGAGAATGGCATGTTTGAATAGCTGAAGAAGTGTACTTTACGGTAATATATGGTTTGTGGGGGTTATTTCATAGTTTGGGGTGTTTAGACTGAAAAACCGCAAGTAGTACACATAGAGCGCAGTCCCAAGATTTTCAACTGCAATTGCCCTTCTGCATTGCTCCTTTTTTGGGGTGTTTGGTGGCTGCGTCTCTATGTGTATCCATACATAGGGGGTATCATTTCATTCAGGGGGACTTGCAGATTGTTATTGAGCAGGTTTTTGGTAGTTACCATGGATACTTAGGGAGAAATCTAGCTTTGTATATCTTTTTTCCTTTATTTCAGACCAAGTCTTGGACTTCTACGAAGGACTGCGGCCACAATTCTCTGTCTAGAAAAGTGAGAATGGCATGCTTGAATAGCTGAAGATTTTCAACTGCAATTGCCCTTATTCATTGCTCCTGTTTTGGGGTGTTTGGTGGCTGCGTCTCTATGTGTATCCATACATAAGGGGTATCATTTCATTCAGGGGGACTTGCAGATTGTTATTGAGCAGGTTTTTGGTAGTTACCATGGATACTTAGGGACAAATCTAGCTTTGTATATCTTTTTTCCTTTATTTCAGACCAAGTCTCGGACTTCTACGAAGGACTGCGGCCACAATTCTCCGTGTAGAAAAGCGAGAATGGCATCTTTGAATAGCTGAAGAAGTATACTTTATGGTAATATATGGTTTGTGGGGGTTATTTCAGAGTTTGGGGGTGTTTAGACTGAAAAACCGCAAGTAGTACACATAGAGCGCAGCCCCCAGATTTTCAACTGCAATTGCCCTTCTGCATTGCTCCTGTTTTGGGGTGTTTGGTGGCTGCGTCTCTATGTGTATCCATACATATGGGGTATCATTTCATTCAGGGGGACTTGAAGATTGTTATTGAGCAGGTTTTTGGTAGTTACCATGGATACTTAGGGAGAAATTTAGCTTTGTATATCTTTTTTCCTTTATTTCAGACCAAGTCTTGGACTTCTACGAAGGACAGCGGCCACAATTCTCTGTGTAAAAAAGTGAGAATGGCATGTTTGAATAGCTGAAGAAGTGTACTTTACGGTAATATATGGTTTGTGAGGGTTATTTCATAGTTTGGGGTGTTTAGACTGAAAAACCGCAAGTAGTACACATAGAGCGCAGCCCCCAGATTTTCAACTGCAATTGCCCTTATTCATTGCTCCTGTTTTGGGGTGTTTGGTGGCTGCGTCTCTATGTGTATCCATACATAAGGGGTATCATTTCATTCAGGGGGACTTGCAGATTGTTATTGAGCAGGTTTTTGGTAGTTACCATGGATACTTAGGGAGAAATCTAGCTTTGTATATCTTTTTTCCTTTATTTCAGACCAAGTCTCGGACTTCTACGAAGGACTGCGGCCACAATTCTCCGTGTAGAAAAGTGAGAATGGCATGTTTGAATAGCTGAAGAAGTGTACTTTACGGTAATATATGGTTTGTGGGGGTTATTTTAGAGTTTGGGGGTGTTTCGACTGAAAAACCGCAAGTAGTACACATAGAGCGCAGCCCCAGATTTTAAACTGCAATTGCCCTTCTGCATTGCTCCTGTTTTGGGGTGTTTGGTGGCTGCGTCTCTATGTGTATCCATACATAGGGGGTATCATTTCATTCAGGGGGACTTGCAGATTGTTATTGAGCAGGTTTTTGGTAGTTACCATGGATACTTAGGGAGAAATCTAGCTTTGTATATCTTTTTTCCTTTATTTCAGACCAAGTCTTGGACTTCTACGAAGGACAGCGGCCACAATTCTCTGTGTAAAAAAGTGAGAATGGCATGTTTGAATAGCTGAAGAAGTGTACTTTACGGTAATATATGGTTTGTGGGGGTTATTTCATAGTTTGGGGTGTTTAGACTGAAAAACCGCAAGTAGTACACATAGAGCGCAGCCCCCAGATTTTCAACTGCAATTGCCCTTATTCATTGCTCCTGTTTTGGGGTGTTTGGTGGCTGCGTCTGTGTATCCATACATAAGGGGTATCATTTCATTCAGGGGGACTTGCAGATTGTTATTGAGCAGGTTTTTGGTAGCTACCATGGATACTTAGGGACAAATCTAGCTTTGTATATCTTTTTTCCTTTATTTCAGACCAAGTCTCGGACTTCTACAAAGGACTGCGGCCACAATTCTCTGTGTAGAAAAGCACAAATGGCATCTTTGAATAGCTGAAGAAGTATACTTTACGGTAATATATGGTTTGTGGGGGTTATTTCACAGTTTGGGGGTGTTTAGACTGAAAAACCGCAAGTAGTACAGATAGAGCGCAGCCCCCAAATTTTAAACTGCAATTGCCCTTCTGCATTGCTCCTGTTTTGGGGTGTTTGGTGGCTGCGTCTCTATGTGTATCCATACATAGGGGGTATCATTTCATTCAGGGGGACTTGCAGATTGTTATTGAGCAGGTTTTTGGTAGTTACCATGGATACTTAGGGAGAAATCTAGCTTTGTATATCTTTTTTCCTTTATTTCAGACCAAGTCTTGGACTTCTACGAAGGACTGCGGCCACAATTCTCTGTGTAGAAAAGTGAGAATGGCATGTTTGAATAGCTGAAGAAGTGTACTTTACGGTAATATATGGTTTGTGGGGGTTATTTCATAGTTTGGGGTGTTTAGACTGAAAAACCGCAAGTAGTACACATAGAGCGCAGCCCCCAGATTTTCAACTGCAATTGCCCTTATTCATTGCTCCTGTTTTGGGGTGTTTGGTGGCTGCGTCTCTATGTGTATCCATACATAAGGGGTATCATTTCATTCAGGGGGACTTGCAGATTGTTATTGAGCAGGTTTTTGGTAGTTACCATGGATACTTAGGGACAAATCTAGCTTTGTATATCTTTTTTCCTTTATTTCAGACCAAGTCTCGGACTTCTACGAAGGACTGCGGCCACAATTCTCTGTGTAGAAAAGCACGAATGGCATCTTTGAATAGCTGAAGAAGTGTACTTTTCGGTAATGTATGGTTTGTGGGGGTTATTTCACATTTTGGTGGTGTTTAGATGGAAAAACTGCAAGTAGTACACATAGAGCGCAGTCCCAAGATTTTCAACTGCAATTGCCCTTATGCATTGCTCCTGTTTTGGGGTGTTTGGTGGCTGCGTCTCTATGTGTATCCATACATATGGGGTATTGTTTTATTCATGAGAAGTTTGTCTTTCAAATTGTCTGTGGTTTCAACATTTATAACAGTGTTGTTTTGTCAGATTTACATTTGATCCTGCGTCTAAGTTTACATTTTAGAGAAAAACTAAAAATGCAACAAAAAAGCTCTAAATTTCATGATGCACTGGTAAAATGTATTTGAATTTTGAGTAAAAAATACAGCACCCCTACAAACCTGAAGGTCTTTTGTTTCTAAAAATACCAAACTTGAAGGGATAATTTAAATTTACATATAAGTTATGCTGCATCAAATGTTACATGTGCTTATCTACTTTGTTCTGGTGTAAAATTCTAGAAAATGCTGATTTAGTTTGGGGGTTACTCCTGCACAAAAAAAGTGGGTTACTGATACATATTTGGTATCGTTGGACTTGGCAGGATCACGGCATTTACAAACACATAAAAAATACTCATAAAATCAACTTTTCCGGGGGAAAAAACTCAAGATATGCTAAATTTTTTAATATTTTTTTTTTTTTTTTACATATTTCACCCAAAATACACACTAAATCTCCAGAAAAGTTGCAAAATTACACTTGCATGTCAAAGTCCAATTTATAACGAAAAAAACAATATATCATTTTCCTAGTTTCATGGAGGTTTTCCTACAGAAAAACCTTGTTAAACTGAACAAGTACCAAATGCTTAAAAAACGTCTGGCATTTCGCGTACCAGAAATGTGAAATTCTGCTGGCACATAAAAGGGTTAATTGTCAAGATTTTTCCATTTTTCTCACCTATGCAATGGTACCCCCTTACGTCATGACTTGTTTCAAACACCCAATGCTCCCTCCTTACGTGTCAAGATTTTTCCATTTTTCTCACCTACACAATGGTCCCCCCTTACATCTTGACATGTTTCAAACATCCAATGCTCATCCCTTAAGTGTCAAGATTTTTCCATTTTTCTCACCTTCGCAATGGTCCCCCCTTACGTCCTGACTTGTTTCAAACATCCAATGCTTCCTCCTTACGTGTCAAGTTTTTTCCATTTTTTCACCTATGCAATGGTCCCCCCTTACGTCTTGACATGTTTCAAACATCCAATGCTCCCTCCTTACGTGTCAAGATTTTTCCATTTTTCTCACCTACACAATGGTCCCCCCTTACATCTTGACATGTTTCAAACATCCAATGCTCATCCCTTAAGTGTCAAGATTTTTCCATTTTTCTCACCTATAGAATGGTCCCCCCTTACGTCCTGACTTGTTTCAAACATCCAATGCTTCCTCCGTACGTGTCAAGTTTTTTCCATTTTTTCACCTATGCAGTGGTCCCCCTTTACGTCTTGACATGTTTCAAACATCCAATGCTCCCTCCTTACGTGTCAAGATTTTTCCATTTTTCTCACCTACACAATGGTCCCCCCTTACGTCCTGACTTGTTTCAAACATCAAATGCTCATCCCTTAAGTTTCAAGATTTTTCTCACCTACGCAATGGTCCCCCTTTACATCTAGACTTGTTCAAAACACCCAATGCTCCCTCCTTACGTGGTCAAGATTTTTCAATTTTTCTTACCTACGCAATGGTCCTCACTTACGTCTTGACATGTTTCAAATATCCAATGCTCCTTCCTTACGTGTCAAGATTTTTCCATTTTTCTCACCTACGCAATGGTCCCCCCTTACGTCCTGGCTTGTTTCAAACATCGAATGCTCCCTCCTTATTATTCAACATTTTTCCATTTTTCTCATCTACGCAATGGTCCCCCCTTACGTCTTGACATGTTTCAAGCACCCAATGCTCCCTCCTTACGTGTCAAGTTTTTTCCATTTTTCTCACCAACGCAATGGTCCCCCCTTACGTCTTGACATGTTTCAAACATCCAATGCTCCCTCCCTACGTGTCATATTTCAATTTTTCTCACCTACACAATGGTCCCCCCTTATGTCTTGACATGTTTCAAACATCCAATTCTCCCTCCTTACGTGTCAAGATTTTTCCATTTTTCTCACCTACCCAATGCTCCCTCCTTACGTGTCAAGATTTTTCCATTTTTCTCACCTACACCATGGTCCCCTCTTACGTCTTGACATTGTTTCAAACATCCAATGACCTCTCCTTACGTGTCAAGATTTTTCCATATTTCTCACCTACACAATGGTCCCCCCCTACGTCCTGACTTGTTTCAAACACCCAATGCTCCCTCCTTACATGTCAAGATTTTTCCAGTTTTTCTCACCTAAGCAATGGTCCCCCCTTACGTCCTGACTTGTTTCAAACATCCAATGCTCCCTCCTTACGTGTCAAGATTTTTCCATTTTTCTCACCTACGCAATGGTCCCCCCTTACGTCCTGACTTGTTTCAATCACCCAATGCTCCCTCCTTACGTGTCAAGATTTTTCCATTTTTCTCACCTACACCATGGTCCCCCCTTACGTCTAGACATGTTTCAAACATTCAATGCTCCCTCCTTACATGTCAAGATTTTTCCATTTTTCTCTCCTAAGCAATGGTCCCCCCTTACATCTTGACATGTTTCAAACATTCAATGCTCCCTCCTTACGTGTCAAGATTTTTCCATTGTTCTCACCTACGCAATAGTCCCCCTTTACGTCCTCACTTGTTTCAAACATCCCATGCTCCCTCCTTACTATTCAAAATTTTTCCATAACTCTCACCTACACAATGGTCCCCCCTTACGTTTTGACATGTTTCAAACATCCAATGCTCCTTCCTTACGTGTCAAGATTTTTCCATTTTTCTCTCCTACGCAATGGTCCCCCCTTACGTCTTGACATGTTTCAAACACCCAATTCTCCTTCCTTACTTGTCAAGATTTTTCCATTTTTCTCACCTACGCAATGGTCCCCCCTTACGTCCTGACTTGTTTCAAACATCCAATGCTCAATCCTTACTATTCAAAATGTTTCCATTTTTCTCCCCTACGCAATGGATCCCCCTTACATCTTGAAATGTTTCAAACATCCAATTTTCCCTCCTTACGTGTCAAGATTTTTCCAAAATTGCTCACCTACGCACTGGTCCCCCCTTACGTCCTGACTTGTTTCAAACACCCAATGCACCCTCCTTACGTGTCAAGATTTTTCCATTTTTCTCACCTACACAATAGTCCTCACTTACGTCTTGACATGTTTCAAATATCCAATGCTCCTTCCTTACGTGTCAAGATTTTTCCATTTTTCTCTCGTACGCAATGGTCCCCCCCTTACGTCCAGACTTGTTTCAAACATCCAACGCTCATCCCTTAAGTGTCAAGATTTTTCCATTTTTCTCACCTACGCAATGGTCCCCCCTTACATCCTGACTTGTTTTAAACACCCAATGCTCCCTCCTTACGTGTCAAGATTTTTCCATTTTTCTTACCTACGCAAAGGTCCCCCCTTACATCTTGACTTGTTTAAAACACCAAATGCTCCCTCCCTACGTGTCATTTTTTTGATTTTTCTCACCTACGCAATGGTCCCCCCTTACATCTTGACTTGTTTAAAACACCCAATGCTCCCTCTTTACGTGTCAAGATTTTTCCATTTTTCTCACCTACACAATGGTCCCCCCTTACATCTTGACATGTTTCAAACATCCAATGCTCCCTCCCTACGTGTCATTTTTCCATTTTTCTCACCTACACAATGGTCTCCCCTT
This sequence comes from Xenopus laevis, assembly GCF_017654675.1. NCBI lineage: Eukaryota > Metazoa > Chordata > Amphibia > Anura > Pipidae > Xenopus > Xenopus laevis. Next base: position 54,397,886 of record NC_054374.1, on the reverse strand, counting down.
ATGTCTTGACATGTTTCAAACATCCAATTCTCCCTCCTTACGTGTCAAGATTTTTCCATTTTTTCTCACCTACGCAATGGTCCCCCCTTACGTCCTGACTTGTTTCAAACATCCAATGCTCATCCCTTAAGTGTCAAGATTTTTCCATTTTTCTCACCTACACAATGGTCCCCCCTTACGTCTTGACATGTTTCAAACATCCAATGCTCCCTCCTTACTATTCAAAATTTTTCCATTTTGTCTCACCTACGCAATGGTCCACCCTTATGTCTTGACATGTTTCTAACATCCAATGCACCCTCCTTAAGTGTCAAGATTTTCCATTTTTCTCACCTACGCAGTGGTCCCCCCTTACGTCCTGACTTGTTTCAAACATCGAATGTTCCCTCCTTACGTGTCAAGATTTTTCCATTGTTCTCACCTACGCAATGGTCCCCCCTTTATGTCTTGACATGTTTCAAACATCCAATGCTCCCTCCTTACTATTCAAAATTTTTCCATTTTGTCTCACCTACGCAATGGTCCACCCTTATGTCTTGACATGTTTCAAACATCCAATGCACCCTCCTTAAGTGTCAAGATTTTCCATTTTTCTCACCTACGTCATGACTTGTTTCAAACATCGAATGTTCCCTCCTTACGTGTCAAGATTTTTCCATTGTTCTCACCTACGCAATGGTCCCCCCCTTACGTCCTCACTTGTTTCAAACATCCAATGCTCCCTCCTTACTATTCAAAATTTTTCCATTTTTCTCACCTACACAATGGTCCCCCCTTACGTCCTGACTTGTTTCAAACATCCAACGCTCATCCCTTACGTGTCAAGATTTTCCATTTTTCTCACCTACGCAATGGTCCCCCCTTACGTCCTGACTTGTTTCAAACATCCAATGCTCATCCTTTAAGTGTCAAGATTTTTCCATTTTTCTCACCTACGCAATGGTCCCCCCTTACGTCCTGATTTGTTTCAAACATCCAATGCTCCCTTCTTACGTGTCAAGATTTTTATATTTTTTCACCTACGCAATGGTCCCCCCTTACGTCCTGACCTGTTTCAAACATCCAATGCTCATCCCTTAAGTGTCAAGATTTTTACATTTTTCTCACCTACGCAATGGTCCCCCCTTACGTACTGACTTGTTTCAAACACCCAACGCTCCCACCTTACGTGTCAAGATTTTCATATTTTTCTCACCTACGCAATGGTCCCCCCTTACGTCCTGACCTGTTTCAAACATCCAATGCTCATCCCTTAAGTGTCAAGTTTTTTCCATTTTTCTCACCTACGCAATGGTCCCCCCTTTCATCTTGACACGTTTCAAACAAATAATGCTTCCTCCTTACGTGTCAAGATTTTTACATTTTTCTTCCCTACGCAATTGTCCCCCCTTATGTCCTAACTTGTTTCAAACATCCAATGCTCATCCCTTAAGTGTCAATATTTTTCCATTTTTCTCACCTACGGAATGGTCCACCCTTACATCTTGACTAGTTTCAAACATCCAATGCTCATCCCTTAACTGTCAAGATTTTTCCATTTTTCTCACCTACGCAATGGTCCCCCCTTACGTCCTGACTTGTTTCAAACATCCAATGCTCCCTCCTTACTATTCAAAATTTTTCCATTGTTCTCACCTACGCAATGGTCCCCCCTTAAATCTTGACATGTTTCAAACATCCAATGCTCCATCCTTACGTGTCAAGAGTTTTCCTTGTTTCTCACCTACGCAATGGTCCCCGCTTACGTCCTGACTTGTTTCAACACCCAATGCGTCCTCCTTTCGTGTCAAGATTTTTCCATTTTTCTCACCTATGCAATGGTCCGCTCTTTCGTCTTGACATGTTTCAAACAACCAATGCTCCCTCCTTACGTGTCAAGATTTTTCCATTTTTCTCACCTACACAATGGTCTCCCCTTATGTCTTGACATGTTTCAAACATCCAATTCTCCCTCCTTACGTGTCAAGATTTTTCCATTTTTTCTCACCTACGCAATGGTCCCCCCTTACGTCCTGACTTGTTTCAAACATCCAATGCTCATCCCTTAAGTGTCAAGATTTTTCCATTTTTCTCACCTACACAATGGTCCCCCCTTACGTCTTGACATGTTTCAAACATCCAATGCTCCCTCCTTACTATTCAAAATTTTTCCATTTTGTCTCACCTACGCAATGGTCCACCCTTATGTCTTGACATGTTTCTAACATCCAATGCACCCTCCTTAAGTGTCAAGATTTTCCATTTTTCTCACCTACGCAGTGGTCCCCCCTTACATCCTGACTTGTTTCAAACATCGAATGTTCCCTCCTTACGTGTCAAGATTTTTCCATTGTTCTCACCTACGCAATGGTCCCCCCTTTATGTCTTGACATGTTTCAAACATCCAATGCTCCCTCCTTACTATTCAAAATTTTTCCATTTTGTCTCACCTACGCAATGGTCCACCCTTATGTCTTGACATGTTTCAAACATCCAATGCACCCTCCTTAAGTGTCAAGATTTTCCATTTTTCTCACCTACGTCATGACTTGTTTCAAACATCGAATGTTCCCTCCTTACGTGTCAAGATTTTTCCATTGTTCTCACCTACGCAATGGTCCCCCCTTACGTCCTCACTTGTTTCAAACATCCAATGCTCCCTCCTTACTATTCAAAATTTTTCCATTTTTCTCACCTACACAATGGTCCCCCCTTACGTCCTGACTTGTTTCAAACATCCAACGCTCATCCCTTACGTGTCAAGATTTTCCATTTTTCTCACCTACGCAATGGTCCCCCCTTACGTCCTGACTTGTTTCAAACATCCAATGCTCATCCTTTAAGTGTCAAGATTTTTCCATTTTTCTCACCTACGCAATGGTCCCCCCTTACGTCCTGATTTGTTTCAAACATCCAATGCTCCCTTCTTACGTGTCAAGATTTTTATATTTTTTCACCTACGCAATGGTCCCCCCTTACGTCCTGACCTGTTTCAAACATCCAATGCTCATCCCTTAAGTGTCAAGATTTTTACATTTTTCTCACCTACGCAATGGTCCCCCCTTACGTACTGACTTGTTTCAAACACCCAACGCTCCCACCTTACGTGTCAAGATTTTCATATTTTTCTCACCTACGCAATGGTCCCCCCTTACGTCCTGACCTGTTTCAAACATCCAATGCTCATCCCTTAAGTGTCAAGTTTTTTCCATTTTTCTCACCTACGCAATGGTCCCCCCTTTCATCTTGACACGTTTCAAACAAATAATGCTTCCTCCTTACGTGTCAAGATTTTTACATTTTTCTTCCCTACGCAATTGTCCCCCCTTATGTCCTAACTTGTTTCAAACATCCAATGCTCATCCCTTAAGTGTCAATATTTTTCCATTTTTCTCACCTACGGAATGGTCCACCCTTACATCTTGACTAGTTTCAAACATCCAATGCTCATCCCTTAACTGTCAAGATTTTTCCATTTTTCTCACCTACGCAATGGTCCCCCCTTACGTCCTGACTTGTTTCAAACATCCAATGCTCCCTCCTTACTATTCAAAATTTTTCCATTGTTCTCACCTACGCAATGGTCCCCCCTTAAATCTTGACATGTTTCAAACATCCAATGCTCCATCCTTACGTGTCAAGAGTTTTCCTTGTTTCTCACCTACGCAATGGTCCCCGCTTACGTCCTGACTTGTTTCAACACCCAATGCGTCCTCCTTTCGTGTCAAGATTTTTCCATTTTTCTCACCTATGCAATGGTCCGCTCTTTCGTCTTGACATGTTTCAAACAACCAATGCTCCCTCCTTACGTGTCAAGATTTTTCCATTTTTCTCACCTACGCAATGGTCCACCCTTATGTCTTGACATGTTTCAAACATCCAATGCTCCCTCCTTACGTGTCAAGATTTTTCCATTTTTCTCACCTACACAATGGTCCCCCCTTACGTCTTGACATGTTTCAAACATCCAATGCTCATCCTTTAAGTGACTTGTGTCAAACATCCAATGCTCATCCCTTAAGTGTCAAGATTTTTCCATTTTTCTCACCTACGCAATGGTCCCCCCTTACGTCCTGACTTGTTTCAAACATCCAATGCTCCATCCTTACTATTCAACATTTTTTCATTTTTCTCACCTACGCAATGGTGAACCCTTAGGTCTTGACATGTTTCAAACATCCAATGCTCCCTCCTTACGTGTCAAGATTTTTCCATTTTTCTCACCTACACAATGGTCCCCCCTTACGTCCTGACTTGTTTCAAACATCCAATGCTCATCCCTTACGTGTCAAGATTTTTCCATTTTTCTCACCTACGCAATGGTCCCCCCTTACGTCCTGACTTGTTTCAAACATCCAATGCTCATCCTTTAAGTGTCAAGATTTTTCCATTTTTCTCACCTACGCAATGGTCCCCCCTTACGTCCTGATTTGTTTCAAACATCCAATGCTCCCTTCTTACGTGTCAAGATTTTTATATTTTTCTCACCTACGCAATGGTCCCCCCTTACGTCCTGACCTGTTTCAAACATCCAATGCTCATCCCTTAAGTGTCAAGATTTTTAAATTTTTCTCACCTACGCAATGGTCCCCCTTATGTCTTGACATGTTTCAAACATCCAATGCTCCCTCCTTAAGTATCAAGATTTTTCCATTTTTCTAACCTACGCAATGGTCCCCCCTTACGTACTGACTTGTTTCAAACACCCAACGCTCCCTCCTTACGTGTCAAGATTTTTATATTTTTATCACCTACGCAATGGTTCCCCCCTTACGTCAAGACCTGTTTCAAACATCCAATGCAATCCCTTCAGTGTCAAGATTTTTCCATTTCTCTCACCTACGCAATGGTCCCCCTTATGTCTTGACATGTTTCAAACATCCAATGCTCCCTCCTTAAGTGTCAAGATTTTTCCATTTTTCTCACCTACGCAATGGTCCCCCCTTTCGTCTTGACATGTTTCAAACAACCAATGCTCCCTCCTTAAGTGTCAAGATTTTTCCATTTTTCTCACCTACGCAATGGTCCCCCCTTACGTCCTGACTTTTTTCAAACATCCAATGCTCATCCTATAAGTGTCAATATTTTTCCATTTTTCCATGGTCCCCCCTTACGTCCTGACTTGTTTCAAACATCCAATGCTCCCTCCTTACGAGTCAGGATTTTTATATTTTTCTCACCTACGCAATGGTCCCCCCTTACGTCCTGACCTGTTTCAAACATCCAATGCTCATCCCTTAAGTGTCAAGATTTTTCCATTTTTCTCAGCTACGCAATGGTGCACCCTTATGTCTTGACATGTTTCAAACATCCAATGCTCCCTCCTTACGTGTCAAGATTTTTCCATGTTTCTCACCTAAGCAATGGTCCCCCATTACGTACTGACTTGTTTCAAACATCCAATGCTCATCCCTTAAGTGTCAAGATTTTTCAATCTTTCTCACCTACGCAATGGTCCACCCTTACGTCCTGACTTGTTTCAAACATCCAATGCTCCCTCCTTACTATTCAAAATTTTTCAGTTTTTCTCACCTACGCAATGGTCCCCCCTTACATCTTGACATGTTTCAAACATCCAATGCTCCCTCCTTACGTGTCAAGATTTTTCCATGTTTCTCACCTACGCAATGGTCCCCCCTTTCATCTTGACACGTTTCAAACAACCAATGCTTCCTCCTTACGTGTCAAGATTTTTCCATTTTTCTTACCTACGCAATTGTCCCCCCTTACGTCCTGACTTGTTTCAAACATCCAATGCTCATCCCTTAAGTGTCAATATTTTTGCATTTTTCTCACCTATGGAATGGTCCACCCTTACATCCTGACTTGTTTCAAACATCCAACGCTCATCCCTTACGTGTCAAGATTTTTCCATTTTTCTCACCTACGCAATGGTCCCCCCTTACGTCCTGACTTGTTTCAAACATCCAATGCTCATCCTTTAAGTGTCAAGATTTTTCCATTTTTCTCACCTACGCAATGGTCCCCCCTTACGTCCTGATTTGTTTCAAACATCCAATGCTCCCTTCTTACGTGTCAAGATTTTTATATTTTATCACCTACGCAATGGTCCCCCCTTACGTCCTGACCTGTTTCAAACATCCACTGCTCATCCCTTAAGTGTCAAGATTTTTACATTTTTCTCACCTACGCAATGGTCCCCCTTATGTCTTGAAATGTTTCAAACATCCAATGCTCCCTCCTTAAGTGTCAAGATTTTTCCATTTTTCTCACCTACGCAATGGTCCCCCCTTACGTACTGACTTGTTTCAAACACCCAATGCTTCCTCCTTACGTGTCAAGATTTTTCCATTTTTCTTCCCTACGAAATTGTCCCCCCTTACGTCCTGACTTGTTTCAAACATCCAATGTTCATCCCTTAAGTGTCAATATTTTTCCATTTTTCTCACCTACGGAATGGTCCACCCTTACATCTTGACTAGTTTCAAACATCCAATGCTCATCCCTTAACTGTCAAGATTTTTCCATTTTTCTCACCTACGCAATGGTCCCCCCTTACGTCCTGACTTGTTTCAAACATCCAATGCTCCCTCCTTACTATTCAAAATTTTTAAATTTTTCTCACCTACGCAATGGTCCCCCCTTAAATCTTGACATGTTTCAAACATCCAATGCTCCATCCTTACGTGTCAAGAGTTTTCCTTGTTTCTCACCTACGCAACGGTCCCCGCTTACGTCCTGACTTGTTTCAAACACCCAATGCATCCTCCTTACGTGTCAAGATTTTTCCATTTTTCTCACCTACGCAATGGTCCACCCTTATGTCTTGACATGTTTCAAACAACCAATGCTCCCTCCTTACGTGTCAAGATTTTTCCATTTTTCTCACCTACGCAATGGTCCACCCTTATGTCTTGACATGTTTCAAACAACCAATGCTCCCTCCTTACGTGTCAAGATTTTTCCATTTTTCTCACCTACACAATGGTCCCCCCTTACGTCTTGACATGTTTCAAACATCCAATGCTCATCCTTTAAGTGACTTGTGTCAAACATCCAATGCTCATCCCTTAAGTGTCAAGATTTTTCCATTTTTCTCACCTACGCAATGGTCCCCCCTTACGTCCTGACTTGTTTCAAACATCCAATGCTCCCTCCTTACTATTCAACATTTTTTCATTTTTCTCACCTACGCAATGGTGAACCCTTAGGTCTTGACATGTTTCAAACATCCAATGCTCCCTCCTTACGTGTCAAGATTTTTCCATTTTTCTCACCTACACAATGGTCCCCCCTTACGTCCTGACTTGTTTCAAACACCCAATGCTCATCCCTTACGTGTCAAGATTTTTCCATTTTTCTCACCTACGCAATGGTCCCCCCTTGCATCCTGACTTGTTTCAAACATCCAATGCTCATCCTTTAAGTGTCAAGATTTTTCCATTTTTCTCACCTACGCAATATTCCCCCCTTATGTCCTGACTTGTTTCAAACATCCAATGCTCCCTCCTTACTATTCAAAATTTTTTCACTTTTCTCACCTACGCAATGGTGAACCCTTAGGTCTTGACATGTTTCAAACATCCAATGCTCCCTCCTTACGTGTCAAGATTTTTCCATTTTTCTCACCTACACAATGGTCCCCCCTTACGTCCTGACTTGTTTCAAACATCCAATGCTCATCCCTTACGTGTCAAGATTTTTCCATTTTTCTCACCTACGCAATGGTCCCCCCTTACGTCCTGACTTGTTTCAAACATCCAATGCTCATCCCTTAAGTGTCAATATTTTTCCATTTTTCTCACCTACGGAATGGTCCACCCTTACATCCTGACTAGTTTCAAACAGCCAATGCTCATCCCTTAACTGTCAAAATTTTTCCATTTTTCTCACCTACGCAATGGTCCCCCCTTACATCTTGACATGTTTCAAACACCCAATGCTCCCTCCTTACGTGTCAAGATTTTTCCATGTTTCTCACCTACGCAATGGTCCCCCCTTTCATCTTGACACGTTTCAAACAACCAATGCTTCCTCCTTACGTGTCAAGATTTTTCCATTTTTCTTACCTACGCAATTGTCCACCCTTACGTCCTGACTTGTTTCAAACATCCAATGCTCATCCCTTAAGTGACTTGTGTCAAACATCCAATGCTCATCCCTTAAGTGTCAAGATTTTTCCATTTTTCTCACCTACGCAATGGTCCCCCCTTACGTCCTGACTTGTTTCAAACATCCAATGCTCCCTCCTTACTATTCAGCATTTTTTCATTTTTCTCACCTACGCAATGGTGAACACTTAGGTCTTGACATGTTTCAAACATCCAATGCTCCCTCCTTACATGTCAAGATTTTTCCATTTTTCTTACCTACGCAATTGTCCCCCCGTACGTCCTGACTTGTTTCAAACATCCAATGCTCATCCCTTAAGTGTCAATATTTTTCCATTTTTCTCACCTACGGAATGGTCCACCCTTACATCCTGACTAGTTTCAAACATCCAATGCTCATCCCTTAACTGTCAAAATTTTTCCATTTTTCTCACCTACGCAATGGTCCCCCCTTACATCTTGACATGTTTCAAACACCCAATGCGTCCTCCTTACGTGTCAAGATTTTTCCATTTTTCTCACCTACGCAATGGTCCCCCCTTACGTCCTGACTTGTTTCAAACATCCAATGCTCATCCCTTACGTGTCAAGATTTTTCCATTTTTCTCACCTACACAATGGTCCCCCCTTACGTCTTGACATGTATCAAACATCCAATGCTCATCCTTTAAGTGACTTGTGTCAAACATCCAATGCTCATCCCTTAAGTGTCAAGATTTTTCCATTTTTCTCACCTACGCAATGGTCCCCCCTTATGTCCTGACTTGTTTCAAACATCCAATGCTCCCTCCTTACTATTCAAAATTTTTTCATTTTTCTCACCTACGCAATGGTGAACCCTTAGGTCTTGACATGTTTCACACATCCAATGCTCCCTACTTACGTGTCAAGATTTTTCCATTTTTCTCACCTACACAATGGTCCCCCCTTACGTCTTGACATGTATCAAACATCCAATGCTCATCCTTTAAGTGACTTGTGTCAAACATCCAATGCTCATCCCTTAAGTGTCAAGATTTTTCCATTTTTCTCACCTACACAATGGTCCCCCCTTACGTCCTGACTTGTTTCAAACATCCAATGCTCATCCCTTACGTGTCAAGATTTTTCCATTTTTCTCACCTACGCAATGGTCCCCCCTTACGTCCTGACTTGTTTCAAACATCCAATGCTCATCCTTTAAGTGTCAAGATTTTTCTCACCTACGCAATGGTCCCCCCTTTCATCTTGACACGTTTCAAACAACCAATGCTTCCTCCTTACGTGTCAAGATTTTTCCATTTTTCTTACCTACGCAATTGTCCCCCCTTACGTCCTGACTTGTTTCAAACATCCAATGCTCATCCCTTAACTGTCAAGATTTTTCCATTTTGTCTCACCTACGCAATGGTCCACCCTTATGTCTTGACATGTTTCAAACATCCAATGCTCCCTCCTTACGTGTCAAGATTTTTCCATGTTTCTCACCTACGCAATGGTCCCCCCTTACGTACTGACTTGTTTCAAACATCCAACGCTCCCTCCTTACGTGTCAAGATATTTCTATTTTTCTTACCTACACAATTGTCCCCCCTTATGTCCTGACTTGTTTCAAACATCCAATGCTCATCCCTTAAGTGTCAAGATTTTTCCATTTTTCTCACCTACGGAATGGTCCACCCTTACGTCCTGACTAGTTTCAAACATCCAATGCTCATCCCTTAACTGTCAAGATTTTTCCATTTTTTTCACCTACGCAATGGTCCCCCCTTACGTCCTGACTTGTTTCAAACATCCAATGCTCCCTCCTTACTATTCATAATTTTTCCATTTTTCTCACCTACGCAATGGTCCCCCCTTTCAACTTGACATGTTTCAAACACCCAATGCTTCCTCCTTACGTGTCAAGATTTTTCCATTTTTCTCACCAACACAATGGTCCCCCTTACATCTTGACATGTTTCAAACATCCAATGCTCATCCCTTAAGTGTCAAGATTTTTAAATTTTTCTCACCTACGCAATGGTCCCCCCTTACGTCCTGACTTGTTTCAAACATCCAATGCTCCCTCCTTACGTGTCAAGATTTTTCCATTTTTCTCACCTACGCAATTGTCCCCCCTTACGTCCTGACTTGTTTCAAACATCCAATGCTCCCTCCTTACGTGTCAAGATATTTTCATTTTTCTCACCTACGCAATGGTGAACCCTTAGGTCTTTACTTGTTTCAAACAACCAATGTTCCCTTCTTACGTGTCAAGATTTTTACATTTTTCTCACCTACGCAATGGTCCCCCCTTTCGTCTTGACATGTTTCAAACAACCAATGCTCCCTCCTTACGTGTCAAGATTTTTCCATTTTTCTCACCTACGCAATTGTCCCCCCTTACGTCCTGACTTGTTTCAAACATCCAATGCTCATCCCTTAAGTGTCAAAATTTATTCTATTTTTCTCACCTACGCAATCGTCCCCCCTTACGTCTTGACATGTTTCAAACATCCAATGCTCCCTCCTTACTATTCAAAATTTTCCCATTTTTCTCACCTACGCAATGGTCCCCTCTTTCGTCTTGACATTTTTCAAACACCCATTGCTCCCTCCTTACGTGTCAAGATTTTTCCATTTTTCTCACCTACGCAATGGTCCCCCCTTACGTCTTGACATGTTTCAAACAACCAATAATCCGTCCTTAGGTGTCAAGATTCTTCCATTTTTCACACCTACGCAATGGTCCTCCCTTACGTCCTGACTTGTTTCAAACATCCAATGCTCCCTTCTTAGGTTTCAAGATCTTTCCATTTTTATCACCTACACAATGGTCCCCCCTTACGTCTTGACTTGTTTCAAACAACCAATGCTCCCACCTTACTTGTCAAGATTTTCCCATTTTTCTCTCCTACGCAATGGTCCCCCCTTACGTCCTGACTTGTTTCAAACATCCAATGCTCATCCCTTAAGTGTCAAGATTTTTCCATTTTTCTCACCTACGCAATGCTCCCCCTTACGTCTTGACATGTTTTAAACACCCAATGCTTCCTCTTTACGTGTAAAGATTTTTAAATTTTTCTCACCGACGCAATGATCCACCCTTACGTCCTGACTTGTTTCAAACATCCAATGCTCATCCCTTACGTGTCAAGATTTTTCCATTTTTCTCACCTACGCAATGGTCCCCCCTTACGTCCTGATTTGTTTCAAACATCCAATGCTCCCTTCTTACGTGTCAAGATTTTTATATTTTTCTCACCTACGCAATGGTCCCCCCTTACGTCCTGACCTGTTTCAAACATCCAATGCTCATCCCTTAAGTGTCAAGATTTTTAAATTTTTCTCACCTACGCAATGGTCCCCCTTATGTCTTGACATGTTTCAAACATCCAATGCTCCCTCCTTAAGTATCAAGATTTTTCCATTTTTCTAACCTACGCAATGGTCCCCCCTTACGTACTGACTTGTTTCAAACACCCAACGCTCCCTCCTTACGTGTCAAGATTTTTATATTTTTATCACCTACGCAATGGTTCCCCCTTACGTCAAGACCTGTTTCAAACATCCAATGCAATCCCTTCAGTGTCAAGATTTTTCCATTTCTCTCACCTACGCAATGGTCCCCCTTATGTCTTGACATGTTTCAAACATCCAATGCTCCCTCCTTAAGTGTCAAGATTTTTCCATTTTTCTCACCTACGCAATGGTCCCCCCTTTCGTCTTGACATGTTTCAAACAACCAATGCTCCCTCCTTAAGTGTCAAGATTTTTCCATTTTTCTCACCTACGCAATGGTCCCCCCTTACGTCCTGACTTTTTTCAAACATCCAATGCTCATCCTATAAGTGTCAATATTTTTCCATTTTTCCATGGTCCCCCCTTACGTCCTGACTTGTTTCAAACATCCAATGCTCCCTCCTTACGAGTCAGGATTTTTATATTTTTCTCACCTACGCAATGGTCCCCCCTTACGTCCTGACCTGTTTCAAACATCCAATGCTCATCCCTTAAGTGTCAAGATTTTTCCATTTTTCTCAGCTACGCAATGGTGCACCCTTATGTCTTGACATGTTTCAAACATCCAATGCTCCCTCCTTACGTGTCAAGATTTTTCCATGTTTCTCACCTAAGCAATGGTCCCCCATTACGTACTGACTTGTTTCAAACATCCAATGCTCATCCCTTAAGTGTCAAGATTTTTCAATCTTTCTCACCTACGCAATGGTCCACCCTTACGTCCTGACTTGTTTCAAACATCCAATGCTCCCTCCTTACTATTCAAAATTTTTCAGTTTTTCTCACCTACGCAATGGTCCCCCCTTACATCTTGACATGTTTCAAACATCCAATGCTCCCTCCTTACGTGTCAAGATTTTTCCATGTTTCTCACCTACGCAATGGTCCCCCCTTTCATCTTGACATGTTTCAAACAACCAATGCTTCCTCCTTACGTGTCAAGATTTTTCCATTTTTCTTACCTACGCAATTGTCCCCCCTTACGTCCTGACTTGTTTCAAACATCCAATGCTCATCCCTTAAGTGTCAATATTTTTGCATTTTTCTCACCTATGGAATGGTCCACCCTTACATCCTGACTTGTTTCAAACATCCAACGCTCATCCCTTACGTGTCAAGATTTTTCCATTTTTCTCACCTACGCAATAGTCCCCCCTTACGTCCTGACTTGTTTCAAACATCCAATGCTCATCCTTTAAGTGTCAAGATTTTTCCATTTTTCTCACCTACGCAATGGTCCCCCCTTACGTCCTGATTTGTTTCAAACATCCAATGCTCCCTTCTTACGTGTCAAGATTTTTATATTTTATCACCTACGCAATGGTCCCCCCTTACGTCCTGACCTGTTTCAAACATCCACTGCTCATCCCTTAAGTGTCAAGATTTTTACATTTTTCTCACCTACGCAATGGTCCCCCTTATGTCTTGAAATGTTTCAAACATCCAATGCTCCCTCCTTAAGTGTCAAGATTTTTCCATTTTTCTCACCTACGCAATGGTCCCCCTTACGTACTGACTTGTTTCAAACACCCAATGCTTCCTCCTTACGTGTCAAGATTTTTCCATTTTTCTTCCCTACGAAATTGTCCCCCCTTACGTCCTGACTTGTTTCAAACATCCAATGTTCATCCCTTAAGTGTCAATATTTTTTCAATTTTTCTCACCTACGGAATGGTCCACCCTTACATCTTGACTAGTTTCAAACATCCAATGCTCATCCCTTAACTGTCAAGATTTTTCCATTTTTCTCACCTACGCAATGGTCCCCCCTTACGTCCTGACTTGTTTCAAACATCCAATGCTCCCTCCTTACTATTCAAAATTTTTAAATTTTTCTCACCTACGCAATGGTCCCCCCTTAAATCTTGACATGTTTCAAACATCCAATGCTCCATCCTTACGTGTCAAGAGTTTTCCTTGTTTCTCACCTACGCAACGGTCCCCGCTTACGTCCTGACTTGTTTCAAACACCCAATGCATCCTCCTTACGTGTCAAGATTTTTCCATTTTTCTCACCTACGCAATGGTCCACCCTTATGTCTTGACATGTTTCAAACAACCAATGCTCCCTCCTTACGTGTCAAGATTTTTCCATTTTTCTCACCTACGCAATGGTCCACCCTTATGTCTTGACATGTTTCAAACAACCAATGCTCCCTCCTTACGTGTCAAGATTTTTCCATTTTTCTCACCTACACAATGGTCCCCCCTTACGTCTTGACATGTTTCAAACATCCAATGCTCATCCTTTAAGTGACTTGTGTCAAACATCCAATGCTCATCCCTTAAGTGTCAAGATTTTTCCATTTTTCTCACCTACGCAATGGTCCCCCCTTACGTCCTGACTTGTTTCAAACATCCAATGCTCCCTCCTTACTATTCAACATTTTTTCATTTTTCTCACCTACGCAATGGTGAACCCTTAGGTCTTGACATGTTTCAAACATCCAATGCTCCCTCCTTACGTGTCAAGATTTTTCCATTTTTCTCACCTACACAATGGTCCCCCCTTACGTCCTGACTTGTTTCAAACACCCAATGCTCATCCCTTACGTGTCAAGATTTTTCCATTTTTCTCACCTACGCAATGGTCCCCCTTGCATCCTGACTTGTTTCAAACATCCAATGCTCATCCTTTAAGTGTCAAGATTTTTCCATTTTTCTCACCTACGCAATATTCCCCCCTTATGTCCTGACTTGTTTCAAACATCCAATGCTCCCTTCTTACTATTCAAAATTTTTTCACTTTTCTCACCTACGCAATGGTGAACCCTTAGGTCTTGACATGTTTCAAACATCCAATGCTCCCTCCTTACGTGTCAAGATTTTTCCATTTTTCTCACCTACACAATGGTCCCCCCTTACGTCCTGACTTGTTTCAAACATCCAATGCTCATCCCTTACGTGTCAAGATTTTTCCATTTTTCTCACCTACGCAATGGTCCCCCCTTACGTCCTGACTTGTTTCAAACATCCAATGCTCATCCCTTAAGTGTCAATATTTTTCCATTTTTCTCACCTACGGAATGGTCCACCCTTACATCCTGACTAGTTTCAAACAGCCAATGCTCATCCCTTAACTGTCAAAATTTTTACATTTTTCTCACCTACGCAATGGTCCCCCCTTACATCTTGACATGTTTCAAACACCCAATGCTCCCTCCTTACGTGTCAAGATTTTTCCATGTTTCTCACCTACGCAATGGTCCCCCCTTTCATCTTGACACGTTTCAAACAACCAATGCTTCCTCCTTACGTGTCAAGATTTTTCCATTTTTCTTACCTACGCAATTGTCCACCCTTACGTCCTGACTTGTTTCAAACATCCAATGCTCATCCCTTAAGTGACTTGTGTCAAACATCCAATGCTCATCCCTTAAGTGTCAAGATTTTTCCATTTTTCTCACCTACGCAATGGTCCCCCCTTACGTCCTGACTTGTTTCAAACATCCAATGCTCCCTCCTTACTATTCAGCATTTTTTCATTTTTCTCACCTACGCAATGGTGAACACTTAGGTCTTGACATGTTTCAAACATCCAATGCTCCCTCCTTACATGTCAAGATTTTTCCATTTTTCTTACCTACGCAATTGTCCCCCCGTACGTCCTGACTTGTTTCAAACATCCAATGCTCATCCCTTAAGTGTCAATATTTTTCCATTTTTCTCACCTACGGAATGGTCCACCCTTACATCCTGACTAGTTTCAAACATCCAATGCTCATCCCTTAACTGTCAAAATTTTTCCATTTTTCTCACCTACGCAATGGTCCCCCCTTACATCTTGACATGTTTCAAACACCCAATGCGTCCTCCTTACGTGTCAAGATTTTTCCATTTTTCTCACCTACGCAATGGTCCCCCCTTACGTCCTGACTTGTTTCAAACATCCAATGCTCATCCCTTAAGTGTCAAGATTTTTCCATTTTGTCTCACCTACGCAATGGTCCACCCTTATGTCTTGACATGTTTCAAACATCCAATGCTCCCTCCTTACGTGTCAAGATTTTTCCATTTTTCTCACCTACACAATGGTCCCCCCTTACGTCTTGACATGTATCAAACATCCAATGCTCATCCTTTAAGTGACTTGTGTCAAACATCCAATGCTCATCCCTTAAGTGTCAAGATTTTTCCATTTTTCTCACCTACGCAATGGTCCCCCCTTATGTCCTGACTTGTTTCAAACATCCAATGCTCCCTCCTTACTATTCAAAATTTTTTCATTTTTCTCACCTACGCAATGGTGAACCCTTAGGTCTTGACATGTTTCACACATCCAATGCTCCCTACTTACGTGTCAAGATTTTTCCATTTTTCTCACCTACACAATGGTCCCCCCTTACGTCCTGACTTGTTTCAAACATCCAATGCTCATCCCTTACGTGTCAAGATTTTTCCATTTTTCTCACCTACGCAATGGTCCCCCCTTACGTCCTGACTTGTTTCAAACATCCAATGCTCATCCTTTAAGTGTCAAGATTTTTCCATTTTTCTCACCTACGCAATGGTCCCCCCTTTCATCTTGACACGTTTCAAACAACCAATGCTTCCTCCTTACGTGTCAAGATTTTTCCATTTTTCTTACCTACGCAATTGTCCCCCCTTACGTCCTGACTTGTTTCAAACATCCAATGCTCATCCCTTAACTGTCAAGATTTTTCCATTTTGTCTCACCTACGCAATGGTCCACCCTTATGTCTTGACATGTTTCAAACATCCAATGCTCCCTCCTTACGTGTCAAGATTTTTCCATGTTTCTCACCTACGCAATGGTCCCCCCTTACGTACTGACTTGTTTCAAACATCCAACGCTCCCTCCTTACGTGTCAAGATATTTCTATTTTTCTTACCTACACAATTGTCCCCCCTTATGTCCTGACTTGTTTCAAACATCCAATGCTCATCCCTTAAGTGTCAAGATTTTTCCATTTTTCTCACCTACGGAATGGTCCACCCTTACGTCCTGACTAGTTTCAAACATCCAATGCTCATCCCTTAACTGTCAAGATTTTTCCATTTTTTTCACCTACGCAATGGTCCCCCCTTACGTCCTGACTTGTTTCAAACATCCAATGCTCCCTCCTTACTATTCATAATTTTTCCATTTTTCTCACCTACGCAATGGTCCCCCCTTTCATCTTGACATGTTTCAAACACCCAATGCTTCCTCCTTACGTGTCAAGATTTTTCCATTTTTCTCACCAACACAATGGTCCCCCTTACATCTTGACATGTTTCAAACATCCAATGCTCATCCCTTAAGTGTCAAGATTTTTAAATTTTTCTCACCTACGCAATGGTCCCCCCTTACGTCCTGACTTGTTTCAAACATCCAATGCTCCCTCCTTACGTGTCAAGATTTTTCCATTTTTCTCACCTACGCAATTGTCCCCCCTTACGTCCTGACTTGTTTCAAACATCCAATGCTCCCTCCTTACGTGTCAAGATTTTTTCATTTTTCTCACCTACGCAATGGTGAACCCTTAGGTCTTTACTTGTTTCAAACAACCAATGTTCCCTTCTTACGTGTCAAGATTTTTACATTTTTCTCACCTACGCAATGGTCCCCCCTTTCGTCTTGACATGTTTCAAACAACCAATGCTCCCTCCTTACGTGTCAAGATTTTTCCATTTTTCTCACCTACGCAATTGTCCCCCCTTACGTCCTGACTTGTTTCAAACATCCAATGCTCATCCCTTAAGTGTCAAAATTTATTCTATTTTTCTCACCTACGCAATCGTCCCCCCTTACGTCTTGACATGTTTCAAACATCCAATGCTCCCTCCTTACTATTCAAAATTTTCCCATTTTTCTCACCTACGCAATGGTCCCCTCTTTCGTCTTGACATTTTTCAAACACCCATTGCTCCCTCCTTACGTGTCAAGATTTTTCCATTTTTCTCACCTACGCAATGGTCCCCCCTTACGTCTTGACATGTTTCAAACAACCAATAATCCGTCCTTAGGTGTCAAGATTCTTCCATTTTTCACACCTACGCAATGGTCCTCCCTTACGTCCTGACTTGTTTCAAACATCCAATGCTCCCTTCTTAGGTTTCAAGATCTTTCCATTTTTATCACCTACACAATGGTCCCCCCTTACGTCTTGACTTGTTTCAAACAACCAATGCTCCCACCTTACTTGTCAAGATTTTCCCATTTTTCTCTCCTACGCAATGGTCCCCCCTTACGTCCTGACTTGTTTCAAACATCCAATGCTCATCCCTTAAGTGTCAAGATTTTTCCATTTTTCTCACCTACGCAATGCTCCCCCTTACGTCTTGACATGTTTTAAACACCCAATGCTTCCTCTTTACGTGTAAAGATTTTTACATTTTTCTCACCGACGCAATGATCCACCCTTACGTCTTGACACGTTTCAAACATCCAATGCTCCCTCCTTACTATTCAAAATGTTTCCATTTTGTCTCACCTACGCAATGGTCCCCCCTTACGTCCTGACTTGTTTCAAACATCCAATGCTCCCTCCTTACTATTCAAAATTTTTCCATTTTGTCTCACCTATGCAATGGTCCACCCTTATGTCTTGACATGTTTCAAACATCCAATGCTCCCTCTTTAAGTGTCAAGATTTTTCCATTTTTCTCACCTACGCAATGGTCCCCCCTTACATCCTCCCTTTTTTCAAACATCCAATGCTCCCTCCTTACTATTCAAAATTTTTCCATTTTTCTCACCTACACAATGGTCCCTCCCTCCCTACATCTTGACATGTTTCAAACATCCAATGCTCATCCCTTAAGTGTCAAGATTTTTCCATTTTTCTCACCTACGCAATGGTCCCCCCTTACGTCTTGACATGTTTCAAACATCCAATGCTCCCTCCTTACGTGTCAAGATTTTTTCATTTTTCTCACCTACGCAATGGTGCACCCTTACGTCTTGACATGTTTAAAACATCCAACGCTCCCTCCTTACGTATCAACAGAATTCCATTTTTCTTACCTACACAATGGTCCCTCCTTACGTCTTGACTTGTTTCAAACATCCAATGCTCATCCGTTAAGTGTCAGGATTTTTCCATTTTTCTCACCAACGCAATAGTCCCCCCTTACGTCCTAACTTGTTTCAAACATTCAATGCTCCCTCCTTACTATTCAAAAAATTTTCCATTTTTCTCACCTACTCCATGGTCCCCCCTTAAAGCTTGACATGTTTCAAACATCCAATGTTCCGTCCTTAGGTGTCAAGATTTTTCCATTTTTCTCACCTACACAATGGTCCCCCCTTACGTCTTGACATGTTTAAAACATCCAATGCTCCCTCCTTACGTGTCAAGATAATTCCATTTTTCTCACCTACACAATGGTCCCCCCTTACGTCTTGACTTATTTCAAACATCCAATGCTCATGCCTTAAGTGTCAAGATTTTTCCATTTTTCTCACCTACGTAATGGTCCCCCCTTACGTCCTGACTTCTTATAAACACCCAATGCTCCCTCCTTACGTGTCAAGGTTTTTCCATTTTTCTCACCTACGCAATTGACCCCCTTACGTCTTGAAATGTATCAAACATCCAATGCTCCCTCCTTACGTGTCAAGATAATTCCATTTTTCTCACCTACACAATGGTCCCCCCTTACGTCTTGACTTATTTCAAACATCCAATGCTCATGCCTTAAGTGTCAAGATTTTTCCATTTTTCTCACCTACGTAATGGTCCCCCCTTACGTCCTGACTTCTTATAAACACCCAATGCTCCCTCCTTACGTGTCAAGGTTTTTCCATTTTTCTCACCTACGCAATTGACCCCCTTACGTCTTGAAATGTTTCAAACAACCAATGCTCCCTCCTTACGTGTCAAGATTTTTCCATTTTACTCACCTACGCAATGGTTCCCCCTTACGTCCTGACTTGTTTTAAACATCCAAGTTATTTTTTAGGTGTAGTGTTGGAAGCTAATTCTAATGCCACTTTTAATTTGCAGCCCTGACAACTTTCCAAAAAGTTACAGGTAATGTTATCCAAAATGCATTCCCATAGACTTAGAATGCATTTTGGCAGAGTGTTTTTGCAAGTTTTCCTGTTGCTTTTCCTAGATGCAAAACTTTTTGAAGGTGTAGTGTTGGAAGCTCATTCTAATGCCACTTTTAATTTGCAGTCCTGACAACTTTCCAAAAAGTTACAGGTAATGTTATCCAAAATGCATTCCCATAGACTTAGAATACATTTTGGCAGAGTACTTTTGCAAGTTTTCCTGTTGCTTTTCCTTGATGCAAAACTTTTTGAAGGTGTAGTGTTGGAAGCTCATTCTAATGCCATTTTGAATTTGCAGCCCTGACATCTTTCCCAAAAGTTACAGCTAATGTTAACCAAAATGCATTCCCATAGACTTAGAATGCATTTTGGCAGAGTGCTTTTGCAAGTTTTCCTGTTGCTTTTCCTAGATGCAAAACTTTTTGAAGGAGTAGTGTTGGAAGCTCATTCTAATGCCACTTTTAATTTGCAGCCCTGACAACTTTCCAAAAAGTTACAGGTAATGTTATCCAAAATGCATTCCCATAGACTTAGAATGCATTTTGGCAGACTGCTTTTGCAAGTTTTCCTGTTGCTTTTCCTAGATGCAAAACATGTTGAAGGTCTAGTGTTGAAAGCTAATTCTAATGCCACTTTGAATTTGCAGCCCTGACAACTTTTCAAAAAGTTACAGCTAATGTTAACCAAAAGGCATTCCCATAGACTTAGAATTTCAATAGTTTTTATTGGAATTTTTAGATTATATAACATATACAATAATGTATTTGGTGGTAAAGTCATTAAAATCAAATACAAAATGTACGTTAACAGTATAGATCTTCAAAACAAAATAAAGAGTGTTATTACCATACATCTACAATCCATAGATTATGTAAATGTTGAAAAACGAAATTTGAATGTTGAGTTATTAATCGTAAGTGAGTTACATACATAAGTAATGAGCAATATATATCACAATATGTTTTATATTCTGTTACGGGTTTAGTAACAATACTCTGTCAGTGATTGAGTTGAAACGCATATTCTATGTATAGTTTGCGTAAGTGCTTGTGTGAACACACGCGTAAGCATATGCGTAATTATACATTATATCCTGTATCAACATGTGTATGTGTAACAGTATAAATGCGTAACCACATACACTTCATCGTGTAAATGCGCAAATAAGCTACGATGTAGGTGTACCCGCATGCCAGCACACGAGTAAACCCATCAAACAAGTAGGTAATAAAGAGAAAAGGTAAACAATGATTAATACCACCTACTAATTAAACAATATGAGGGTCAAAAAATAGGTTTTGACATATGATTAATAACAAAATCTTAAAGAGCTGTTATATCTTAGAAGTTTTAACTCCATTTATAATATGCTAATAAAAATAATCTGCATACCCTAAAATTACCAAATTGTTAAAGTATTATCTTGTGGCAATCCAAAACAATAGTTGTATCGGGTATTTCTCAACTTGGGAAATGGGGGATTTAGAGTCTAGAGAGTGAAGCTGATATTTCTACTATACCACTATATTTTCCAGATATCTTAAATCTCATAGATAACCTACATAATAACTATTAATTTACTGAGAGTGAGAACCCCTTCAAATATCAATTTCAAATATCAGTTTTAATTCCAATAAAACTAAAGTTTAACTATTGTTTTTTCTTAAACTGTAACCTTTTTCATCTATCCTAATCTAAACTACAGTGCATCTGTTGTGTCCCATACGAGATAAAAGAACTGTCATATTACAGAGATAATAGTTTCTTTGGTCATCCAGTGTGATATCCATAGTGTTGTCCAGGATGTTGAGGGCCGAACTCAATCAATCTATAATGTTTGATTCAGGTATAGTTCAAGAGATTGTATATTTGATATTTCAAAAGCATAAGAAGGAATCGAAATAGGACTAATCATTAAGCACTCCTAGATCCATGATACCTCAAAATTCCAAAACTGTAGATTTATCATAGATAGTAGGCCAGAGACCAACCTTTCCCAGGAAAGACTGTAAAGTTTCCCATAGACTTAGAATGCATTTTGGCAGAGTGCTTTTGCAAGTTTTCCTGTTGCTTTTCCTAGATGCAAAATATGTTGAAGGTCTAGTGTTGGAAGCTAATTCTAATGCCACTTTTAATTTGCAGCCCTGACAACTTTTCAAAAAGTTACAGCTAATGTTAACCAAAATGCATTCCCATAGACTTAGAATGCATTTTGGCAGAGTGCTTTTGCAAGTTTTCCTGTTGCTTTTCCTTGATGCAAAACTTTTTGAAGGGGTAGTGTTGGAAGCTAATTCTAATGCTACTTTTAATTTGCAGCCCTGACAACTTTCCAAAAAGTTGCAGGTAATGTTATTCAAAATGCATTCCCATAGACTTAGAATGCATTTTGGCAGAGTGCTTTTGCAAGTTTTCCTGTTGCTTTTCCTAGATGCAAAACCTTTTGAAGGTGTAGTGTTGGAAGCTAATTCTAATGCCACTTTTAATTTGCAGCCCTGACAACTTTTCAAAAAGTTACAGCTAATGTTATCCAGAATGCATTCCTATAGACTTAAAAGGCATTTTGGCAGAGTGCATTGTAAGTGTTCCTGTTAGCTTTTCTTGATGCAAAACTTTTTGAAGGTGTAGTGTTGGATGCTAATTCTAATGCCATTTTGAATTTGCAGCCCTGACATCTTTCCCAAGAGATACAGCTAATGTTAACCAAAATGCATTCCCATAGACTTAAAATGCATTTTGGCACATTGCTTTTGCAAGTTTTCCTGTTGCTTTTCCTAGATGCAAAACTTGTTGAAGGTCTAGTGTTGGAAGCTAATCCTAATGCCACTTTTAATTTGCAGCCCTTACAACTTTTCAAAAAGTTACAGCTAATGTTAACCAGAATGCATTCCTATAGACTTAAAAGGCATTTTGGCAGAGTGCTTTTGCAAGTTTTCCTGTTGCTTTTCCTAGATGCAAAACTTGTTGGTCTAGTGTTGGAAGATAATTCTAATGCCATTTTTAATTTGCAGCCCTGACAACTTTTCAAAAGTTACAGCTAATGTTAACCAGAATGCATTCCTATAGACTTAAAAGGCATTTTGGCAAAGTGCATTGTAAGTGTTCCTGTTGCTTTTCCTTGATGCAAAACTTTTTGAAGGTGTAGTGTTGGAAGCTCATTCTAATGCCATTTTGAATTTGCAGCCCTGACAACTTTCCCAAAAGTTACAGCTAATGTTAACCAGAATGCATTCCCATAGACATACAATGCATTTTGGCAGAGTGCTTTTGCAAGTGTTCCTGTTGTTTTTATTGATGCAAAACATTTTGAAGGTGTAGTGTTGGAAGCTAATTCTAATGGCACTTTTAATTTGCAGCCCTGACATCTTTCCCAAAAGTTACAGCTAATGTTAACCAAAATGCATTCCCATAGACTTAGAATGCATTTTGGCAGAGTGCTTTTGCAAGTTTTCCTGTTGCTTTTCCTTAATGCAAAACTTTTTGAAGGTGTAGTGTTGGAAGCTAATTCTAATGCCACTTTTAATTTGCAGCCCTGACAACTTTCCAAAAAGTTACAGGTAATGTTAAGCAAAATGCATTCCCATAGACTTACGGTTTCAATCGTTTTTTATTGAGAAATTTTTTAAACAGTCATTAAAGGTCAAATTTTATATTTTGACATATCCATAATAGTAAGATGATTACATTTTTAATACAAAGAAAGTTAAAAAAGTTTTAGTGTAATAGCATCAAGTTCTCTAAGTAATTCTGAAGGATCTAGTAAAGAATTTGTTTACATAGATGTATATCAGTAGTGCATCTATATATTGTATGCATCAAATATTATTAAATGCTATTAATATTAATAACTTTTGTAAAGTAAACTAAGGTTATGGTCATCCATTCTATGATATAAATTTACGTCTATTATTTCCAGACTTGGCAGAAGTGTTTTTAGCTTTCCTATCAGCTAGCAGTTAACACAAAATCAGATGAGAATGCAAATATTAAGCTGTATGTTGCAATTTCTGTTATTGTTGCCATAGTTCAGTGATGAAACTGTACTGCGGTTCATTAAAACAGTCTAGTATATATATAGCTGAAAAATTATTTTCCTTTGTGGATATGCATAAGGTTGTATATTCAGTTCTCTATAAAATATTTGTCTATATAACAACTATACAACTTTTTAACTAATCTATACTACTTGGTCCCAATTAGATTTTTCCAGAACATGAGAAATGTATATTTACATGCAACCTCAAGTGATGATTAAGACTGATCATGATGAGGCCTATGGATATGCACATTCAGTGAGAGAGTGTTAATACATCAGAATTCCAGCAGTTTGGATTCCTTATACACAGTGGGCCATAGACTTGCCCTTCCCAAGAAAGACCGCAGATTACCACATTTAATTGACCAGGATTTTTCAGCCAACAAGTTTAACTCTACCCTTTTTAAAATTTCTTTAAGTGTTGGAATAGTTAGTGATTTCCAATAAACGGCTATGAGATTCCTGATTACCACAAAGATATGATTTATAATCAGTCTTTCCTGGGGGGGCAAATCCATAGTACCCAAATGAAACAAAGCCATACCAGGGGGGATTGAATGAAGTGACATAGGTAATTGTTTAAGAAATTGCTCAATATCAACCCAGAGTTTACTAAGTTTAGGACAACTCCAAAAAATATGTGTCATGGAACCCGTCTGGTTGCAACCTCTCCAACATAAAGGTGATGTTTTAGAGTCAAATTTTGAGATTTTATCAGGGGTCATGTACCATTGCCAAATACTTTTAAGAAGATTTTCATGATGATTAACACAGTGTGACGACCTCTTCAATGACCTGACAGCCATTTCCCATTCTTCTATACTAATTTCAGATTGAAGGAAGTCTTGCCATTTATTCAGCTGCCATTTTGGGGCTTTTTCTTTCAAATCTATAAGTGTTCTGTAAAAAATGGGTGTACCTTTTAAATGTAATCCCTCTGGCTTAAGAATTTTATTGATTTTGGGAGTTAAGGTAATTGGGTTAGTTGGATATCTAGTTAAGAATTTATGTATTTTCGAATATAGGGGTCTATCAGATGTTGGGATATTATATGATGACATAAGTTCTTCAAATGGTTTAATATCAGAATCTGTCAATAGATCTTCTACTGATGTTATCCCACAAGCAACCCAGTTTTCTAAATTAATATTTTTAATGACAGTATATAAAACTGTCAAAGATGTGGAGGATGGTATAGCTAAGGTATCTCCTCTGCACAATTTTATCATCTCCTTCCATATTCTGAGTGTATTAGCTGTTATTGGGTTTCTGATATTTTGATTAACCTTCCAAGTCAGTCTGGACTCAAGAAAAAGTTTATATGAATTATATGGTAGTTGTTCTTCCTCAATAGAAAGCCATTGTTTGGAAGTATCATTAGTCCAAATTGACCTGGATTGGTCCAAAATAGTTGCTTTATAATACAGCTCAATATTGGGGACACCTAGACCTAGATTAGAGGTATGCGAAGTCAAGATTTTATTAGAAAATCTAGATTTTTTGTTCATCAGAACAAATTTATTTAGCATTTTTTGGAGGGTAATAAAAAACTTTTGAGGGATTCTTATTGGGAGGTTCCTAAATAGATATAGAAGTTGGGGGAGTATTATCATTTTAAAGGCAGCTGATCTGCCTAGCCAAGAAAATTCTAATTTAGCAAGAGCTTCTAAGTTATTTTTACATTTAGTTAACCAGGGGTTGTAATTTTCTCTATAAAGTTGGGCAATTGTAGGGGTTAGTTGTATACCGAGATATTTTAAGGATTTATTACTCCATGAATATTGACATGATTTTTTAAGGGTATCTATAGCATGTTGGGGGACATAACATGGAAGAATGGTTGACTTATTTTGATTTAATTTGTAAAAAGATATCTTTGAAAAGTTTTCCAATTCTTTGTTTACATTTGGCAATGATACAAGAGGTTTTTGAAGATACAAAAGGATATCGTCTGCATACAAGCCTAGTTTGGTATTAGATTTTTCTAATTGTATGCCATGTATTGATGAGTTGTCTCTGACTTTTTGGGCTAATGGTTCGAGAGTTAAGTTAAAGATTAGTGGCGAAAGTGGGCAACCTTGACGGGTTCCATTCTTGATATCAAAGGGGGAAGATAGTGATCCAGATGTCAATACTCTAGCAGATGGTTGTGTGTAGAGAGCCAGTATCGCCTTGTGCAGGAAATCAGGGAGACCAAATTTTGTTAACACCCTAGATAAATACAACCAGTTAACTCTGTCGAACGCCTTCTCCGCATCTAAAGAGACGAGGAGAGTAGGCGTTCGACAGAGCCCAAGTTTATGTAGTATAGCTAGAACCTTACGTGTACCATCACTACCTTTTATGAATCCAACCTGATCAGGGTGAATTAGTTGAGGCATGAAGGGGGCCAACCTATTAGCTATTACTCTAGCGTAGATTTTTATATCTGTGTTTAGCAAGGATATTGGTCTATAATTGACTGGATCTGTTGGGTCCTTCCCTTCTTTGGGTATTGTTGAAATAATAGCTGATAGAGATTCCTTAGGGAAGGCACCATGGGTTGCGACCTCGTTAAACAAGTCTGTAAGGGGTTTAGCTAATATGCTTACAAATTTTTAAAATAATCATTAACAAAACCATCAACACCAGGTGCCTTATCTTTTTTCAGGGATCCTATAGCAGATTCGACTTCTTGCTGATCAAAAGGGACTGACAAATAATTTTGCTCGAGTTCTGAAAGGGATGGAAGTTCTACATTTTCTAAATATTTATCAATCTCATGGGTAGATGGAATATGATTTTCTGGATTGTTCTCTAGGTTGTAAAGTTCCTCATAATAGGTGGCTAATGCGTCTGCTATATCTCTAGGGTGATGTACTTCTATTTTCGTCTTAGGGTGTTTTATTTTGACTATTCTTTGATAAATTCTTTTCCCTTTTATTTTTTGGGCCATAGCCTTACCCGCTTTGTTTTTTTCATAATACCAGGTCTCTTTGAGTATAGTCTGCCACTTATCATACTGATAGTACATACAATCTGCTAGTTCCTGTCTGGTTTCTTCTAGTAATTGGGTTAAATTTGTTTTTTTATTGCAAAAAAATTCTATTTCTAGGGATTTAATTTTATTTAATAGAGAGTCAGTTTTTTCCCTTATCTTTTTTTTCTGAATGGCGCTCTGTTTTATGAATACACCTCTCATAAAGGCTTTGTGTGCATTCCAGAGTGTGGTTTTTGAAACATCTTTGGTATCATTAATTTTAAAAAATTCTATCAAATCTCTTTTAATTAGGGGGAATGTATGCTCAGAATGTAATATATATTTGTTTATCCTCCATATATTAGGTTGTGGGAAAGAATTTTGGAGTTGAATCTTAACAGTTATGGGGTAGTGATCTGACCAGATTCTGGGGCCGATTTCAATACTTGAGATCAGTGGCAAGGAGAACCTGTCAACCAAACAGTAATCAATCCGTGTGAATGATCTGTAAATTGGGGAGTAATAAGTATACTGTCTTTCTTTAGGATGAAGGCATCTCCACACATCAAATAACTCAGATTTAACTAAGATTGGTTGAATTAATGAGGGAGTTCTCCTAATTTTGGATGTACAGTCCATTTGAGGATCAACAACCGAGTTTAGATCTCCAGCTATAAATAAATGTCCTTTGGTGATGTTGGAGATTTTTTTAAGTTTTTTATTCAAAAAGCTTATCTGGTGTGAATTAGGGGCATAAATATTTACAAATGTGAATTCTTGGGAGTTTATTGTTCCTGTAACTGCTACCATTCTTCCATCAACACTACTGTATGTGTTCTTTACCACAAGTCCCAGTGTATCTCTAATAGCTATACATACCCCACTTCTCTTTTTCTTTTTTAAGATGGAATGGTATATTTTAGAAAAATGGTGAATCTTTAATTTCTCTGCTCCTATTTTGTTTAGATGGGTCTCCTGAAGGCAAATAATATCTGCCTTCTCTTCTTTTACCAATTTCTGTAACAGATACCTTTTTCTATATGAATTTAACCCTCTCACATTTAATGATAACAACTTACAATTTTGTGACATAGCTAATCAATAACCTGCTGTTACATGATAACAAAAACAGTACATTTACCCCATACACATCAGTCATCGGATCTTTAAATTGAGATGAAAGATATCCATATATCTCAGCTCTGGATAAAAAGAAAAAAGTTAGTTGGGACAGTAACAACAACAAACAAGAACAGATTATGATTAATCTTAACATCAACGTCGACAATTGTCGAAAGAGCAAAAAAAAAAGAATCAATGACCTCACTGGCATCCGGTTCTGCCACTTGTCACTGAAAAAGAAGTTCACTAAAACAAAAACAAAAAAACAAGTGATTTCAAAAACTTCAAAAATTATTCCAAAGGTCTAACAGGCCAAGGTCCACCGATGTGGACTTTAGTTAAACTCTTCTCCTTAAGGGGAAGGTGTCACATCCCAAGGGGAAAGTCTAAAGAGGGGGAAAAGTTTATGGCTAGGCACCATGCAGTTCAGGTTCCTGCAGAAGCCACTGCAGATTCTCCATCCTCTGTTTTATCTTGGGAACAGTCCATCGGTTGTTGCTTGGACAAGGGTGTGGATCTAATTGGTCTATCCTTCTTGGGGTCTCCGGAGATGAAAACAGGAATGTTCCATTTGGCAAGTAGATCTTTACCTTCTTTTACACTTCTGATGACATGGGTAACCCCCTGGTCGTTGATTATCATCTTTGGGGGGAAGCCCCATGTGTAAGGAATCTTCTTGTATCTCAGAGTTGCCGCTATCTGCGAGTATTCCTTTCTGGCCTGCAGAGTTGCCTGTGAAAGGTCCTGGTACAAGGTTAAGTCCCGAAATGGATCTGGGAGCTTTTTCCCTCCTCTAGTGGATGCAAGAAGTAACTCCTTTACATGGTAAAAATGTATTCTGGTGATAACGTCTCTTGGCAAATGATCAGCTATGAAGCCAGGTTTAGGAAGCCTATGAGCTCTGTCTATTACCAGTTCATTTTCAGAGATTGTAGGTAGAGTGGTTTTCAGTAGGTCTCTCACATACCCTTTTAGGTCATTATTAGAAACTGTCTCTGACACCCCCCTAATCTTCACATTATTTCTTCTGTTCCTATCTTCTGCGTCAGCCATCTTTTCTTTCATCCATTTTACTTCACCCATAAGCTCCCGATGAGCATCAATAAGCTCATTATGTGCCCCAGTCATCTCTGATATCCTATTCTCCAGCTTAGTGACCCTCTGGTCCGTCTTTTTGCAAATTGTGACACATGCCCTACCAGCTCCTTCATATCCACCCTGATCTCCGCCATGTTGTCCTGCATAACACATCTAAAGGAGATCATAAATTCTTTAAAGAATTGCTGGGTCATGGGCTGATCTGTGATCGGAAAGTTTATCAGGGGGTCTGGGGGCTTATTAGCTGGGGGTGTCTGGGGTGAGGGTTGTGAGAGTTGTCCTACCTGAATCTCTCTGTTCTCCTGCTGCGCTGCTGGAGGCTGAGGTCTCATAGACTTTAGAGGGCTGCGATCCCTTGGGTTGTCTTCCTCACTGTCTTCCTGCAGGTCTGCTGGGTTAGCCCTGCGGTGTGGAGTGTATAAGGGAGCAAATCTGTTCCTCTGGGATAGAGGAGTATGGTAGGCAGAATCGTCCTGGTTCCCCTGTTGTTGATCTCGGTCGCCATCTTGGATTTCTTCTTCAAAGAAATCAGCTAGCTTCTTAGGAAACGGAGATCGTTTTTGCTTCTTAGTTTTCACCTTTGTCCACTCCATAGTGTTTAGGAGATGATCCCCTACGATTTAAATCAAAACAAGGGCTTCCTTAGGCTGCTTTAGGTAGCTTAAATCGGTGCTTTCAGCAGAGAGCTACAGGCTCAAACAGCCATACAGCGCTGCGTCTAGGCCACGCCCTCTCCCATAGACTTACAATGCATTTTGGCAGAGTGCTTTTGCAAGTTTTCCTGTTGCTTTTCCTAGATGCAAAACTTGTTGAAGGTGTAGTGTTGAAAGCTCATTCTAATGCCACTTTGAATTTGCAGCCCTGACAACGTTCCAAAAAATTACAGCTAATGTTAACAAGAATGCATTCCCATCGACTTACAATGCATTTTGGCAGAGTGCTTTTGCAAGTTTTCCTGTTGCTTTTCCTAGATGCAAAACTTTTTGAAGGTGTAGTGTTGGAAGCTAATTCTGATGCCACTTTTAATTTGCAGCCCTGACAACTTTCCAAAAAGTTACAGCTAATGTTATCCAGAATGCATTCCTATAGACTTAAAAGGTATTTTGGCAGAGTGCATTGTAAGTGTTCCTGTTGCTTTTCCTTGATATAAAATTTTTTGAAGGTGTAGTGTTGGAAGCTCATTCTAATGCCATTTTGAATTTGCAGCCCTGACAACTTTCCCAAAAGTTACAGCTAATGTTAATCAGAATGCATTCCCTTAGACTTACAATGCATTTTGGCAGAGTGCTTTTGCAAGTTTTCCTGTTGCTTTTCCTTGATGCAAAACTTTTTGAAGGTGTAGTGTTGGAAGCTCATTCTAATGCCATTTTGAATTTGCAGCCCTGACATCTTTCCCAAAAGATACAGGCAATGTTAACCAAAATGCATTCCCATAGACTTAGAATGCATTTTGGCAGAGTGCTTTTGCAAGTTTTCCTGTTGCTTTTCCTAGATGCAAAACTTGTTGAAGGTGTAGTGTTGGAAGCTCATTCTAATGCCACTTTTAATTTGCAGCCCTGACAACTTTTCAAAAAGTTACAGCTACTGTTAACCAGAATGCATTCCTATAGACTTAAAAGGCATTTTGGCAGAGTGCATTGTAAGTGTTCCTGTTGCTTTTCCTTGATGCAAAACTTTTTGAAGGTGTAGTGTTGGAAGCTCATTCTAATGCCATTTTGAATTTGCAGCCCTGACAACTTTCCAAAAAGTTACAGGTAATGTTAACCAAAATGCATTTCCATAGACTTAAAATGCATTTTGGCAGATTGCTTTTGCAAGTTTTCCTGTTGCTTTTCCTAGATGCAAAACTTGTTGAAGGTATAGTGTTGGAAGCTAATTCTGATGCCACTTTTTATTTGCAGCCCTGACAACTTTCAAAAAAGTTACAGGTAATGTTAACCAAAATGCATTCCCATAGACTTAAAATGCATTTTGGCAGAGTGCTTTTGCAAGTTTTCCTTTTGCTTTTCCTTGATGCAAAACTTTTTGAAGGTGTAGTGTTGGAAGCTAATTCTAATGCCATTTTGAATTTGCAGCCCTGACATCTTTCCCAAAAGTTACAGGTAATGTTAACCAAAATACATTCCCATAGACTTAAAATGCATTTTGGCAGAGTGCGTTTGCAAGTTTTCCTGTTGCTTTTCCTAGATGCAAAACCTTTTGAAGGTGTAGTGTTGGAAGCTAATTCTGATGCCACTTTTAATTTGCAGCCCTGACATCTTTCCCAAAAGATACATCTAATGTTAACCAAAATGCATTCCCATAGACTTACAATGCATTTTGGAAGAGTGCTTTTGCAAGTTTTCCATTTGCTTTTCCTTGATGCAAAATTTTTTGAAGGTGTAGTGTTGGAAGCTAATTCTAATGCCACTTTTTATTTGCAGCCCTGACAACTTTCAAAAAAGTTACAGGTAATGTTAACCAAAATGCATTCCCATAGACTTACAATGTATTTTGGCAGAGTGCTTTTGCAAGTTTTCCTGTTGCTTTTCCTAGATGCAAAACTTTTTGAAGGTGTAGTGTTGGAAGCTAATTCTGATGCCACTTTTAATTTGCAGCCCTGACAACTTTCCAAAAAGTTACAGGTAATGTTAACCAAAATTCATTCCCCTAGACTTAAAATGCATTTTGGCAGAGTGCTTTTGCAAGTTTTCCTGTTGCTTTTCCTTGATGCAAAACTTTTTGAAGGTGTAGTGTTGAAAGCTAATTCTAATGCCATTTTGAATTTGCAGCCCTGTCATCTTTCCCAAAAGATACATCTAATGTTAACCATAATGCATTCCCATAGACTTAAAATGCATTTTGGCAGAGTGCTTTTGCAAGTTTTCCTGTAGCTTTTCCTAGATGCAAAACTTGTTGAAGGTGTAGTATTGGAAGCTCATTCTAATGCCATTTTGAATTTGCAGCCCTGACAACTTTCCCAAAAGTTACAGCTAATGTTAACCAGAATGCATTCCTATAGACATACGGTTTCAATATTTTTTATTGGGTTTTTCAAGAAAGAAATTTTACAAACATTTCAATAATAAATGTAATGAATCTAGTAATGTCATTACATCAAACATATACATTCAATGATAGTAATCACAGCAACAGTAGTATTTAGCAGTAAAACAACAATAATGATTAAACTATAGTCTACGTTATGATAGCTAACAATATTAACTTAAATCAACAATGTGCATATTTCACACTTGCATATAGGTTGAACTGATGGTATTTATATTTGTATAATTGTGTAGTATCCACCTTTTTATACTCCTATTTCAACATCTAAGTCATATCTGGTAATATCTGGTGATCTGGTGATAAATATCCAATAAAAACCCATAACTTATGAATAACTAACAACAAACAAACAAACATTAATCTACAAGTCCCAATATCTTCAAAGTATAGAACAGAAAGTTTTCCCTGTATTCTCCAAAAATTAAGATTCAATTGACATCCAATGAGGCCAAATGAAACCGGATATACTGTTCTACATATATGTGTCCTGTGAGAGGAAGGGATTATAGTTCTGATCTCAAAACTCTAAAGTTCTGAAAGTTTAGATTGTATGTATATTGTAAGGCCATAAACTAGCCCTTCCCAGGAAAGACTGGAGATTGCCACATCTTATGGCCCAAGCCTTTTCAGCTAAAAGATTGGAATCTACTATTTTTAAAATGTCTTCAAGCTTGGGTATAATTGGGGACTTCCAATTAGCTGCTATGAGATTTTTTGTAACAATAAAAATATGATTCATTATCAGTCTTTCCTGAGGTGACAGGTCCATGGTACCTAGATGAAGCAAGGCCATTCCAGGGGGGATTGTTTCTAGTGATACAGGAAGTTTTTTAAGTAATTTGTCAATATCTTCCCAGATTCTCTGTAATTTAGGACAGCTCCAAAGAACATGCATCAGAGAACCTGTCTGATTGCATCCTCTCTGAGAGACACAATGAGATGCCTTTCTCAAGGATCTATATGCTGCCTCCCATTCTTCTTCTGATATGTCAATCTGAAAATTCTCCTGCCACTTGGGGGAATTCCCATAGACATACAATGCATTTTGGCAGAGTGCTTTTGCAAGTTTTCCTGTTGCTTTTCCTAGATGCAAAACCTTTTGAAGGTGTAGTGTTGGAAGTTAATTCTTATGCCACTTTTAATTTGCAGCCCTGACAACTTTCCAAAAAGTTACAGGTAATGTTAACCAAAATGCATTCCCATAGACTTAAAATGCATTTTGGCAGAGTGCTTTTGCAAGTTTTCCTGTTGCTTTTCCTAGATGCAAAACTTGTTGAAGGTGTAGTATTGGAAGCTCATTCTAATGCCATTTTGAATTTGCAGCCCTGACAACTTTCCCAAAAGTTACAGCTAATGTTAACCAGAATGCATTCCCATAGACATACGCTTTCAATATTTTTTATTGGGTTTTTCAAGAAAGAAATTTTACAAACATTTCAATAATAAATGTAATGAATCTAGTAATGTCATTACATCAAACATATACATTCAATGATAGTAATCACAGCAACAGTAGTAGTTAGCAGTAAAACAACAATAATGATTAAACTATAGTCTACGTTATGATAGCTAACAATATTCACTTAAATCAACAATGTGCATATTTCACACTTGCATATAGGTTGAACTAATGGTATTTATATTTGTATAATTGTGTAGTATCCACCTTTTTATACTCCTATTTCAACATCTAAGTCATATATGGTAATATCTGGTGATCTGGTGATAAATATCCAATAAAAACCCATAAGTTATGAATAACTAACAACAAACAAACAAACACTAATCTACAAGTCCCAATATCTTCAAAGTATAGAACAGAAAGTTTTCCCTGTATTCTCCAAAAATGAAGATTCAATTGACATCCAATAAGGCCAAATGAAACCGGATATACTGTTCTACATATATGTGTCCTGTGAGAGGAGGGGATTATAGTTCTGATCTCAAAACTCTAAAGTTCTGAATGTTTAGATTGTATGTATATTGTAAGGCCATAAACTAGCCCTTCCCAGGAAAGACTGGAGATTGCCACATTTTATGGCCCAAGCCTTTTCAGCTAAAAGATTGGAATCTACTATTTTTAAAATGTCTTCAAGCTTGGGTATAATTGGGGACTTCCAATTAGCTGCTATGAGATTTTTAGTAACAATAAAAATATGATTCATTATCAGTCTTTCCTAAGGTGGCAGGTCCATGGTACCTAGATGAAGCAAGGCCATTCCAGGGGGGATTGTTTCTAGTGATACAGGAAGTTTTTTAAGTAATTTCTCAATATCTTCCCAGATTCTCTGTAATTTAGGACAGCTCCAAAGAACATGCATCAGAGAACCTGTCTGATTGCATCCTCTCTGAGAGACACAATGAGATGCCTTTCTCAAGGATCTATATGCTGCCTCCCATTCTTCTTCTGATATGTCAATCTGAAAATTCTCCTGCCACTTGGGGGAATTCCCACAGACATACAATGCATTTTGGCAGTGCTTTTGCAAGTGTTCCTGTTGTTCTTATTGATGCAAAACATTTTGAAGGTGTAGTGTTGGAAGCTAATTCTAATGCCACTTTTAATTTGCAGCCCTGACAGCTTTCCAAAAAGTTACAGCTAATGTTAACCAAAATGCATTCCCATAGACTTAAAATGCATTTTGGCAGAGTGCTTTTGCAAGTTTTCCTGTTGCTTTTCCTAGATGCAAAACCTTTTGAAGGTGTAGTGTTGGAAGCTAATTCTGATGCCACTTTTAATTTGCAGCCCTGACGACTTTCCAAAAAGTTACAGGTAATGGTAACCAAAATGCATTCCCATAGACTTAAAATGCATTTTGGCTTACGGTTTCAATAATTTTTTATTAAGTATTTTCAAGTATGCATAGTCATATTGATGACATTATACATTATATATGTTTACATAAAACATAAATATATAAACATGAGTCATATGATCTATAACAACAATGTTAATATTTACATAATAACATATATTAAACAGTTTCCATGTAACAGCCTATCTTAACAAACAGATATGTTATGTTATATTATATTCATATTTCAGTTGCCTTTAAATGTTTATTTCCTATATCTGATGGTCAGTAAGGCAATTCAAGCGGATTGATGAAAAAAAAACAAAAATACGAATTTCTCCATTACATGTTTTTAAGATATTGGTAGATACAAAGTTGTTATATTTATTTAGGTTTGTTGAAGACTGATTCAGAATATTGCTAATTGATTATTCAAATATCAATATCTATTGCACCAGCTGTCAAATGCATTAAACAAGTTGAACCTAGTTACCATGAAAATGGAGGAATGATATCCCCCACATAGATCCCAGTGACTTCGGATCTTTGATCAAGTGCAGAAGGATACAGTACACATGTTTACTAGAAAATCTTATCTATGAGTATCTAAACTAAACTGAACTAAACTAAACTATACTAAACGAACATTCTAAACTAAGTTGCTTTGTTAGGTCCCAAGGTGTCTATTAGAGTAAGTTGTTCTTTATAGGCTGATCAGGAATAATATCCAACAAGGCCATAGATCATCTTTTACCCTAAAGTGAGGAGGCTTAAATTTCTTAACATCTATATAAAGATATATATATATACATCTCAAGGGCTCTAGAACTCCAAAAGCGTGGATTCAGTATAGATAGTAGGCCAAAGGTTCGCCCTTCTCAGGAATGATTGTAAAGTGTCACATCTGATAGCCCATGATTTTTCTGCTAATAAGTTTGATTCTACTCTTTTGAGTATCTCATCAATTTTGGGTATAATCAGAGATTTCCAATTACTTGCTATCAGGTTTCTGGTAGTGATAAAGATGTGGTTCGTTATTAGCCTCTCCTGAGGGGGTAAGTCCATTGTTCCTAGGTGAAATAGTACCATACCAGGGGGGATTGTATCCAATGAGACTGGTAGTTTTTTAAGAAAGTTATTGATATCTATCCACATATTCTGGAGTTTAGGACAACTCCAGAATATGTGTAAAAGGGATCCCGTTTGGTAGCAATTTCTCCAACAAAGGGGAGATGCTTTAGGATCAAATTTAGTGATTTTTTCTGGAGTCATATACCACTGCCAAACACATTTAATAAAATTTTCCTGATGGGTGACACAGTGTGATGTCTTTCTTAAGGATTTATAGGCTATTTCCCATTCTTCCTGATCAATGTCAAGCTGAAGGAGCTCCTGCCACTTACTTAGCTGCCATCTGGGTGTTTCATCTTTAAATTCTAATAGGGATTTATAAAAGGTAGGTATACCTTTTAAGTTTGTTTTTTCTGGTTGGAGTAGTTTTTTAATTTTTGGTGGGAAGACTAAAGGAGTAAGGGGGTGTTTAGTTAAAAATCTGTGAATTTTCAGGTAAGTAGGTTTATCTGATGTAGGGATATCGTAAGCTGAGACCAATTCGTCGAATTGTTTAATCTCAGAGCCTACCAACAAATCTTCAACATTTATAATGCCGCATGTTATCCAATGTTCTAAATCTAATTCTATGTTCTTAATCACAGAGTTTAATGTTGTTAGTGATGTGGGGATCTCTATAGCTAATATATCTTTCTTATATAGTTTTATCATCTCCTTCCAAATCCTTAACATATTGGCTGAGATAGGATTTTTTGTACTTTGTTGGACTTTCCAGACCAGTCTGGATTCTAGAAATGATTTGTATGTTCCAAATGGTAATTGTTCTTCTTCTATATTTATCCACTGTTTAGTAGTATCATTAGTCCAGACTAATCTAGATTGTTCAAGTATTGTTGCTTGGTAATATTTTTCGATATCTGAAACGCCAAGGCCAAGGTTGGAGACAGGGAGGGACAAAACTTTATTTGAAAATCTAGAATGTTTGTTCATCAGTATAAATTTATTAAGCATTCTTTGTAATTTGATAAAGAATGTTTGGGGGACTTTAATTGGGAGGTTTCTAAATAAATATAAGAGTTGTGGAAGTATCATCATCTTAAAAGCTGCGGATCTACCTAACCAGGAAAATTCTAATTTAGCTAAGGCATCTAAATGGGACTTTAATTTGGTTAACCATGGGTCATAGTTTTCCTTATAGAGTTGGGCAATTGTGGGGGTGATATGGATACCTAAATATTTTATTGAATTATTTGTCCAGGAATATTGGCAGGAGTTTTTCAGAATGTTTATAGTAGTTTTTGATATATGGCAAGGGAGAATTACTGTTTTACTATGATTTAATTTGTAATAGGACACTTTTGAAAATTGGTCAAGTTCTTTATTCAAATTTGGCAGTGATATAAAGGGTTTTTGCAGATATAACAATATGTCATCTGCATATAGACCTAATTTTGTATTTGAATGTTTTAAGGGTACTCCATGAATTAAAGGGTTGTCTCTAATTTTTTGGGCAAGAGGTTCAAGGGATAATATAAAAATTAGTGGGGAAAGGGGGCAACCTTGGCGGGTTCCATTTTTGATGTCAAAGGGAGAGGATAATGACCCAGAGGAGGATACTCTTGCGGATGGTTGTTTGTATAAGGCTAGAATGGCTTTATGAAGAAATCCTGTTAACCCAAATTTTTTCAACACTTTAGACAGGTATGACCAATTGACTCTGTCAAACGCCTTTTCTGCGAAGAGAGTGGGCGTCTGACATAGTTTAAGCTTGTGCAACAAAGCAAGAACCTTCCTTGTACCATCACTCGTTGTTCTTCCTTTAACAAACCCCACCTGATCAGGGTGTATCAGTTGTGGTATCAAGGGTGCCAATCTATTTGCAATGACCCTAGCATATATCTTGATGTCCGTATTTAACAGAGATATTGGTCTGTAACTGCTAGGGTCTGTAGGATCCTTTCCTTCCTTGGGAATTGTGGATATGATGGCTGACAAGGATTCTTTGGGAAAGACACCAAGGGTTGCTACTTCATTAAACATATCAGTGAGAGGTTTAGATAATGTATCAGTAAATTTCTTATAGTAGTCATTTATAAAGCCATCAACCCCTGGTGCCTTATCTCTTTTCAAGGATCTTATTGCGGTTTCGACTTCCTGTTGATAGAAAGGCACTCCTGTATGCTTTTGCTCAAACTCTGTAAGAGAGGGTAGATCCACATTCTCTAAATACCTGTCTATTTCAATTGGTGATGGGACATGTGTGTTTGGGTCAGATTCTAAGTTATATAGGGATTCATAATAAGTGGCCAAAGCATTAACAATTTCCTGAGGATGGTGTACTATATTTTTTGTTTTGGGATGATTAATTTTAATTATTCTCTGGTATATCCTTTTCCCCTTAATTTTTCGGGCCATGGCTTTGCCTGCTTTATTTTTTTCGTAATACCAAGTTTCTTTTAAAATAGTTTGCCACTTATCATACTGGTGGTATAGGCAGTCTGCCAATTTTTGACGGGTTTCCTCTAAGGTTGGAACTAATTCTAATTTTTTCTTATTAAAAATATCAGATTCTAGAGATTTAATTTTGTTTAATAAAAGATCAGTTTTTTCTCTATATTTTTTCTTTTGTATGGCACTATGTTTGATAAAAATACCTCTCATGAAGGCCTTGTGCGCATTCCAAAGGGTCGTCCTAGAAACCTCTTTATTATCATTGAATTTAAAGTGTTCTTTAAGTTCTGATTTAATTTGGGGGAGTGAGTGTTCAGAATGGAGAATATATTTGTTCATTTTCCAATTTCTATAAGGTTGGGAAGAATTTTGGAGTTGGATTTTGAATGATAAGGGAGAATGATCTGACCATATTCTAGGGCCAATTTCAATGTTTGAGATTAGAGGTAAGGAGAACCTGTCTACCAAGCAGTAATCAATCCTTGTAAAGGACTTGTGTATGGCAGAATGAAAGGTATATTTTCTTTCCATAGGATGAAGGCACCTCCACACATCAAATAGTTCTGATTTGATTAAGGTTAGTTGTATTATTGCTGATGCTCTCCTACGACTGGTTGTGCAATCAATCTGAGAATCAGCAACCGCATTAAGGTCACCTGTAATAAATAAGTGGCCTTTTGTGATTTTGCTAATTTTGTTTAGTTTTTTGTTTAAATAACGTACTTGATGTGTGTTAGGTGCATAAATATTAGCAATAGTAATGTCCTGAGAATTTACTTTGCCTGTGATGACCACCATTCTACCATCTTTAAGAGTATGAATGTTTTCCACCATTAGTCCTAATGAGTCTTTTACTGCAATACATACTCCAGATTTTTTCTTTTTTTGAAGATGAGAATGAAATATTTGTGAATATTGGTACAGTTTAAATTTTTTTGCTCCCAACTCATTTAAGTGGGTTTCTTGTATACAAAGTATATCAACTGACTCCTCTTTAGCTAATTTTTGTAGGAGGTACCGTTTCCTATGGGAATTCAGCCCTCTCACATTTAGGGATAACACTTTAATCTCCTGTGCCATAACAACTAAACGGTTGCTCAACAATCAATTCTACAACAGTTATATTGACCTTGTGGATATCAAACTTTAAACTTACACAATTTTTGGAGTCTTTGATTGAATGTCTTTTTTCCATGTACCTGCATAGGAAAAAAGATGAAAACACCTGGGACAATGCTGGGAAAACACTTAAACCTATGAAGCTCAAAAAGTTCAACATTATTATGTTGATAATAGAAAAATTAGTGACAGCAATGGCACTAATGGTGTTACTGTCACTGTGATACAAAAAAGGAAGAAAAAGAGAAGAAGAAAAAAAGAATAATAAAAAAAAATTACAGAAAAACAAATTTAGAACCAGTCAAGTTTAATGTAGTATGGACCTAACAGTCAGGGTCCACCGGTGTGGACTTAATCCAGGACAGTTCTCCTCAGGGAGGGATGGAAGATGACATACCCTGAGGGGAAAAGTCTGTTGGGGGAAAAAAAAAAGAAAACAATTTGTGGCAAGACACTGCAATGCTGATTCAAGGTCCCGAAGAAGCTTCTGCTGACTTCCCATCTTCAGATTGATCCTGGGTGACATCCATTGGTGTCTGCTTAGATGATGGTGCCGGTGGTGGTGGTTTCACCTGTCTTCCTTCTTTAGGTAGGAACAGGGGTATTTTCCACTTTTTCAGTAAGTCAAAACCCTCCTTCACCGATTTTACAATGTGGGTCACCCCTTGGTCTTTGATGATCATTTTTGTGGGGAACCCCCACGAGTACTGGATCCCTTTGTAACGCAGTGTAGCAGATACCTGGCTGAACTCCCTTCTGGCTTGCAGCGTTGCCTGTGATAAGTCTGAATAAAGGGTCAGCTTTCCAAAGGGATCTAGCAGCTTCTTCCCGTTCCTGGTAGAGGCTAGGAACACCTCTTTCACATGAAAAAAGTGGATTCTCACTATCACATCTCTGGGTAGGTTTTCATGTATGTGTAGAGGCTTTGGGAGTCTATGTGCCCTGTCCACTATGAGCTCACTATCTGGAATGTTGGGCAAGGTGGCTTTAAGCATGTCTACCACATACCCCTTCAGAGAATTTGTTGAGACTGACTCAGGAACCCCTCTTATCTTTACATTGTTCCTTCTATTGCGGTCTTCCCCATCTATAATCTTCTCCTTCATCCATTTTACTTCCTCCAGCAGTTCCCCATGTGCATCAATCAGTTCATTATGCGCTACAGACATCTCAGCAATCCTTTTCTCTAACTTAGAGACTCTGTGATCAGTTTCTTGTGCAAACTGTGACATATGTCCTGCAAGCAGTTTCATGTCCGCTCTGATCTCACCCATGCTGTTCTGCATGACAGTCTTAAAAGATATCATGAACTGCTTAAAGAATTGCTGGGACATAGCTTGCTCTGTGGCTGGGAAATCCACCAGGGGATCCTGTAGGGCAGCTAGTGGGGGTGCTGGGATTGAGGCTTGTGAAGCCGGTCCTACCTGGGCTCCTGGGGAATCCCTCCGGTCTGATTGAGGTTTAGGCTTCAGAGGACTGCGGGATCTCGAGGTGTCAGCTTGGTCCTCGTCACTATCCTCCTCTTGTTCCCCAGGTTCAGAATGGTGATATGGGGTGGAATATAGAGGGGAGTACCTGTTCTTCTGTGATAGAGGAGTATGAAATGGTGAGCCCTCATGGCCTCCTCGTTGTTGTTTGCGGGTGCCATCTTGTCCTTCTTCCTCATAGTAATCCGACAGCTTCCTAGGCTTAGTAAGGGGTTTTTTCTTCCCATAGCTTACTTTCCTGTAATCCATGCTGTTCTCTGGATGTTCACACACAGTTTCAGCTCAGACTGGGGCTTCTCAGAGTGCTTTGAGTCGCTATAATCAGTGTCTTAGGCAGAGAGCTGCAGGCTCAGGCAGCCATTCAGCTCAGTGTCCAGACCACGCCCCTCCAAAATGCATTCCCATAGACTTAGAATGCATTTTGGCAGAGTGCTTTTGCAAGTTTTCCTGTTGCTTTTCCTTGATGCAAAACTTTTTGAAGGTGTAGTGTTGGAAGCTAATTCTAATGCCATTTTGAATTTGCAGCCCTGACATCTTTCCCAAAAGATACATCTAATGTTAACCAAAATGCATCCCCATAGACTTACAATGCATTTTGGCAGAGTGCTTTTTGCAAGTTTTCCAGTTGCTTTTCCTTGATGCAAAACTTTTTGAAGGTGTAGTGTTGGAAGCTAATTCTAATGCCACTTTTAATTTGCAGCCCTGACAACTTTCCAAAAAGTTACAGGTAATGTTAACCAGAATGCACTCCTATAGACTTAAATTGCATTTTGACACAGTGAATTTTAAAGTGTTCCTGTTGCTTGTCCTTGATGTAAAACTTGTTGAAGGTGCAGTGTTGGAAGCTATTTATAATGCCATATAGAATTTACAACTTTGCCAACTTTCTCAAAAGTTACAGCTAATGTTAACCTAAATGCACTCCCATAGACTTACAAGGCATTTTTGCACAGTTATTTAGCAAGTGTTCCTGTTGCTTTTACTTGATGAAAAACTTGTTGAAGGTGCAGTGTTGGAAGTAAACTCTAATGCCATATAATAATTATAACTTTGCAAACATTTTCAAAAGTTACAGCTAATTTTAACCTAAATGCAATCCCATAGATTTACATTGCATTTTTGCACAGTGATTTAGCAAGTGTTCCTGATGCTTCTCCTTGATGAAAAGCTTGTTGAAGGTGTAGTGTTGGAAGCTATTTATAATGCCATATAGAATTTCAAACTTTGCCAACTTTCTCAAAAGTAACAGCTAATGCTAAACTAAATGCACTACTATAGACTTACATTGCATTTTGACACAGTGAATTTGCAAGTGTTCCTGATGCTTCTCCTTCATGAAATACTTGTTTAAGGTGTAGTGTTGGAAGCTATTTATAATCCCATATAGAATTTACAACTTTGCCAACGTTCTCAAAAGTTACAGCTAATGTTAACCATAAGCATAACAATCCTATAGACTTACAAGGCATTTTGACACAGTGATTTTGCAGGTGTTCCTGTTGCTTTTCCTTGATGAAAAACTTGTTGAACGTGCAGTGTTTGAAGTAAAATCTAATGTCATATAGAATTTATAACTTTGCAAACCTTCTCAAAAGTTACAGTTAATTTTAACCTAAATGCAATCCCATAAACTTACATTGCATTTTTGCACAGTGATTTAGCAAGTGTTCCTGATGCTTCTCCTTGATGAAAAACTTGTTGAAGTGTTGGAAGCTATTTATAATGCCATATAGAATTTACAACTTTGCCAACTTTCTCAAAAGTTACAGCTAATGTTAACCTAAATGCACTCCTATAGACTTACAATGCATTTTGAAACAATGAATTTGCAAGTGTCCCTGTTGCTTTTCCTTGATGAAAAACATGTTGATGGTGTAGTGTTGGAAGCTATTTTTAATGCCATATAGAATTTACAACTTTGCCATCTTTCTCAAAAGTTACAGCTAATGTTAACCTAAATGCATTCCTATCGACTTATATTGCATTTTGACACAGTGAATTTGCTTTTCCTTGATGAAAAACTTGTTGAAGGTGCAGTGTTGGAAGTAAAATCTAATGCCAAATAGAATTTATAACTTTGTAGACGTTCTCAAAAGTTACAGCTAATTTTAAAGGGATCCTGTCATCAGAAAACATGTTTTTTTCAAAACGCATCAGTTAATAGTTCTACTCCAGCAGAATTCTTCATTGAAATCCATTTATCAAAAGAGCAAACAGATTTTTTTATATTAAATTTTGAAATCTGACATGGGGCTAGACATTTTGTCAATTTCCCAGCTGCCCCTGGTCATGTGAATTGTGCCTGCACTTTAGGAGAGAAATGCTTTCTGGCAGGCTGCTGTTTTTCCTTCTCAATGTAACTGAATGTGTCTCAGTGGGACATGGGTTTTCATTATTGAGTGTTGTTCTTAGATCTACCAGGCAGCTGTTATCTTGTGTTAAGGAGCTGCTATCTGGTTACCTTCCCATTGTTCTTTCGTTTGGCTGCTGGGGGGGGGGTGATTTCACTCCAACTTGCAGTACAGCAGTAAAGAGTGATTGAAGTTTATCAGAGCAGAAGTCACATGACTTGGGGCAGCTAGGAAATTGACAATATGTCTAGCCCCATGTCAGATTTCAAAATTGAATATAAAAAAATCTGTTTGCTTTTTTGA
Organism: Xenopus laevis; assembly: GCF_017654675.1. Lineage (NCBI taxonomy): Eukaryota > Metazoa > Chordata > Amphibia > Anura > Pipidae > Xenopus > Xenopus laevis. The sequence continues at coordinate 54,354,513 of NC_054374.1, read as the reverse complement.
GAAATGGATTTCAGTGCAGAATTCTGCTGGAGCAGCACTATTTTTTTTTCCCATGACAGTATCCCTTTAACCTAAATGCAATCCTTACATTGCATTTTTGCACGGTGATTTAGCAAGTGTTCCTGTTGCTTGTCATTGATGAAACATTTGTTGAAGGTGTAGTTTTTGAAGCTATTTATAATGCCATATAGAATTTACAACTTTGCCAACTTTCTCAAAAGTTACAGCTAATGTTAAACTAATTGCACTCCCATAGACTTACATTGCATTTTGACACAGTGATTTGGCAAGTGTTGCTGTTGCTTTTCCTTGATGAAAAACTTGTTGAAGGTGCAGTGTTGGAATTAAAATCTAATGCCATATAGAATTTACAACATTGCCAAAGTTCTCAAAAGTTACAGCTATTGTTAACCTAAATGCACTCCTATAGGGGGTGTGGCTTGACGTTTTCCTGAATGGCAGCATAGTAACGGAGCTCTGCAGCTACAAGATCCCTGTGAACAGATCAAACCTGCATTTTGAATTCAAAAAAGATGGGAAAGCACGGTAAGGCACCAAATCAACCCTCTAAAGCAAAATCTAGCAAAATCACTAGGGATTTACTGGAGTCTGATGAGCTATTTGATCCAGACTGTAATGATCAGTTAAAATCCAAGATGGCGGCCGCAAAGATAAGAAAACTGATTCAACCCAGAATTCAGCCCGTGGAGCTGCCTAACATAAAAGAGGGCTATGCTGATCATTCTGAATCAGATAGTGAGGAGGAAGAAGATATCCGCTCCTATTTAAAGTGCCTTCCATCCAAGTCAGAGATTAAAAATATGATATAGGACTTGCATGCCTCTTTAGCAAATGAGATGAGAGATCTGAGGAAAGATGTTATAAGTATAGCAGCAAGAACTGACACTGTGGAGAAAGCACAGGAAAAACTGCTTAAGCATAATAGATATCTGTATAAAACTGTCAAAAAAACAAGCTTTACAAATTGGGGAGCTTGAGAGACAAATGGAGGACTTTGAGAACAGGAGTCAAAGGGTTAATCTGAGAGTCAGAGGCATCCCTGGAATAATTTCTCAATGCAAACTAAAACAGGCACTGTGGCAAATCTTTAATAGCATTCTTAACAGAGACATGACAACAGAAATAAAAAGATTCCAAAGAGTAGCAAAGACAAAAAATGCTCCTCGCGATGCTCCATGAGATGTTCTGTGCGCTTTACACGACTAAAGGAGGAAATCATTTCCAAAGCGAGAGAAATAAAATAACATATCTTATGAGGACAGTAAAATTATCATTTTTCAGGATATTTCATGGAAAACACTAAACAAACAAGATGGAACTTAAAACCTCTTACTGATGCCATAAAAGAAAAAGGCCTCCAGTTCAAGTGGGCATTTCGCTTTAACATTGCGGTGAGAAAGGAGGGTCAAATGGATTTCAATGAGATCTCCTAAGGAAACAGTCGAATTTTGTAGGAAATTAGACATTGAGAGGCCACCCCTTCCTGAATGGGACACTATAACAGGCCTGGATTTATCTTTGGAAAATTCACCAGAATTTTGAATCACACCTATGAAAAAGTCTGCGAACCTGTCGTCTACACCAAAATCAAGAGGAGGAAATTATTTGACCTTTGCATTAAATAATGACACTTGAAGATGACTCTTTTAAGCCTGTTTATACTTTATACAGCCTTTTCCCTCTATACAATTATCTATTATATGGTAAATACGTTTTTTTTTTCTTATTTTTCTGGATTGGAAGTTCACATGGTGAGTGTGATTGCAGTGACAAAGTATTTATACTGTTACTATATTTCCTGTTGTTTTTCTTTTGGGTTAATATTTCACATCCCCCCCAATAAGATAGCAATCTAGTCAATCTTATATCCTTTTAACCTCTAAAGTGTAATGGTTTTAAACTTTGAAATCTACTTACTTTTGGTAACATTCTTGTATATAGTTTTTATTCACACACCTAAACATGCAGTAGGCCTATCCTACATTCATATTTACAGAGACAATGACAATTTGAAAATGATCTTTGGTAAACATATAATACACAACTACACAATGGCTAAATGCAAAATTACTTTGGTTAATTTTAATGGGCTAAATGAGCCTATTAGAAGAGCACAGATATTTAACCACTGTAACAGAATGGGCTCCCAAATGCAGGAGACTCATTTTAAAGAACAAAATTCTCATTCTATAAAACATAGATTTTTTGACAAGATATTTGTTGCTAATAATACCGAAAAGAAAACAAATGGTGTTTTAATTGCAATGCATAGAAATATTCCTTTCACTACAATTGAAACATATGGTAGAAGTGACAGAAGGTGTATCATGGTAAAAGGTATATTATACGATACTAAAATAACATTTTGCAATGTATATCTTACCAACAAAGGGCAAACAAAAATACTAAAGAACATATTGCATAAATTAAAGAACTTTCAAGAAGGAATAGTAATCTTAGGCGGTGATTGTAATATTCCTCTTAACCCAATAATAGACACTTCAATGAAAAAATCCCACTTACCATTTTCATTGATAAGAGGGATAAACCAAATGTTACACGATAATTTATATGCTGACATATGGAGAGCATTTCACCCAGATGAAAGGGATTACACTCATTACTCTTGTGCTCATAAATGCAAGAATAGATTATATTTTTACAGGGCACAAATGGCTAGATTTAATAAAAAGTGTAACTATCGAGAACGCGTTTCAATCAGATCATTGCCCAGTTAATGTGGTGTTTAAAATTCCCAATTTAATGAAACCCCACTTTAACTGGAGACAGTCTTATATGTAAAGAACCTTTCAGATGAAAAATTACAGAGAGAATTAAACAATTTTTCTCTGAAAACTCTGAAAAGGACACTTCTCTTCATGTAAGATGGGAAGCTCATAAATGCACTATAAGATGCTATCTGATTTCCCTAGGTTCATTTCATAAAAAAGAAAGGCAGGAAAAATTAAATACATTACTTGAGGAGATAAACAAACTTGAATCTTTACATAAAAAATCAATATCAGATAAAACTCTTAAGGAACTAAAGGAGAAAAGAAAAGACCTCAAAATCATCCTGGATCTAGACTCAAATATAGCCTTTCTAAGAGTGAAACAACATATACGAGAACAGCAACAAGTGTGGTAAATACTTAGCCAAGATGCTGAAATCACAATTCGACATCTGTCGGGAAATTGATCGGCCAGATCAAAAAATCTTTGTCGGTCCCAGTGCAATCTCTCTATGTTTGCAGGACCAAGCAGGCAGCTCCCCTTTGTTTTCCTGGTAAATTGGTCTTTTTAGTTGATGGTAAATTCGTACGATCGTTCTGAGAAGATTGTGGTCTCACGATCAGGATCTGATCTTTTAAAAATCTCAACATCTATGGCCAGCATAACTCCCAAAATAGAGATACATGTCTTCCAGAACAGTCTCAAGAAGCCCACATAACAGTTATACACAAAACAGGTAAAGATCCGAGTGATTGTGCCAGCTACAGGCCTATCTCACTTATCAATATTGATCAGAAATTATTTGCCAAATTGTTAGCAAATAGAATCAGTAATCACTTACCTGACTTAATTCATGTTGATCAAGCCGATTTTGTACCGGGTAGAGAAGGGAAAAATAACACTATTAGAGCCATTAATATAATCAAAATTATGAAAAGGAAAAAAGAAGAAGCTTTAATTGTATCTATGGATGCAGAAATAGCATTCAATAGAGTTGAATGGTTGTTTATAGAATTGATATTAGAGAAAATGGGCTTTGGTACAGAAATCATTAGTAAAATAATGTCATAATATAAATGCCCAAATGCTAGAATAAGAATTAATGCTACGCTATCTAATAAAGTAAATATTAGAAATGGGACAATAAAAGGCTGCCCTCTCTCCCCATTGTTGTTTATTTTGACAATAGAACCTTTATTGCTAGCAGTTAGACATAACATGGACATCACAGGTGTCAAAGTGGCAGACTCCCATTATAAGGTCTCAGCTTTTGCTGATGATTTTATATTACCAAACCACATTTAACCATTCCTAACTTGATGAATCTCATCAATACTTTTGGATCCCTATCTAATTTCAAGTTGAACTACAACAAATCGGAAGTACTCAACATTAACCTATCCCATCTGACAATTTGCAGATTGAAACGAAATTTTCCTTTTAAATGGGCAAAGGACTCAATAAAATACTTGGGCATACAATTAACACATAATGAAAAGTTGCTATACCAAAAAAACTACATCCCCACATTAGATGTTATGGATAGAGATATAACTATTTTAGAAATGTATGTGTATCCTGGTTAGGCAGAATTAACATTGTTAAAATGATGATTCTACCAAAAATGCTTTATATATTTCAAAATGTGCCTATAGATGTCCCATTAAGATTCTTTCTTTCTTCAAATTGAGATTATCCAAGTATATATGGGCAGACTCCACCCCAAGAATAGCATACAATACTCTGATTATGCCGAAAGAGAGGGGAGGCGTAGGACTACTTTGTCTGAAAACTTACTATTATGCAATGCAACTATCTAGAATATTAGCATGGCACAATGGAAATTATGCTTTCTCATATATAGATGCTGAAAAGAGAGAGGATATTAAGAGGTTCGACACTTTAATATGGAAAGATGGAGAGAAAAAAATACAAATTGATAAATCTGAAATAACAATATACCCATCTATTTCAATAAAATCAATAAGGAATACAATCTAATTACATTTCCTTCCATCTTAACTCCGTTACTAGATAACGTAACTCATCATCTTAAACTTATGGATTCTGTATTAAGAGATTGGACAGAAGAACATTCTAAATTATTTATAATAAAAGATTTTATAGACTCTGAAAAGTTCATATCACAGGAGAACTTCACCTTAAAGTTTGGTGATAATACCAACAATAATGTGATGTATGAACATATTAAAGAGTATATAGAAGAGTTGGATATTAAGGCATTGAATAGAGAGCTATCTTGGTTGAGCTAATTATTGACAAATACATACAAACTCCAAATGCAAATGACCTCTCTCATTTTTATATAAAAGTCTAATCTCTAATAGTGAGTCTAAACCTCGCTTTGCTCAGACATGGGAAGCTGAATTAGAATTTAGCCCTTCTATAGAAGACTGGGAAAAAATTTAACTTTAAAATCTTCTCCTCTACTTCCTCATATGAAGCTTCTTACAAGTTAATTTTGAGATGGTACTATACCCCAACAAAGTTAAAGAGCATCTATGGTACCCAAGATATATGTTGGAGATGCAACAAAGAAACTGGAACATACGAACATATATGGTTTAAATGCAAAATTGTGGATAACATTCAAAATATAATCAATAAAATCTTTCCTGAACAGTTAAATCTCCATTCTACTGCTATCTTGCTTTTATATGACAACTTTAATAAATGTTTAATAAACACTCCTACAATCAAGTTCATTTTAACTTCAGCCAAACTTCTTATTCCACGTAAGTGGAAATCTATTGAACCTCCACTCATGAAAGAATGGTTGAATACTATAGACAGGCAGACGAAGTAATAGCATATAGGAAAGGTACTATGCGAAAACACTTTAAAATTTGGAGTCCCTGTGTGAATATGTAAAAGAGTATGAGAAAAATGTGTAATTTAATCTGTGTTCTAATAAATCAAAATCACTGTATGATATTTGTATTAAAAGTTTTACAGAACTCTGTAATAAAGTCGTAGGTTATACAATACAAAAAAAAAGTAATAGAGTGTGAAGTAACATTTTAGTATGATAATGAAGTTCTAAGGTGTGTAATTATTTTCTTTTATGTTCTTTCTATGTTCATTTTTTTCCCCATTCCCCTTTTTTCTTTCTGTACCCTTTGGAAAATTTTAAAAATGTAATAAAAAGATATTTAAAATAAATGCATTCCTATAGATATACATTGCATTTTGACACAGTGAATTTGCAAGTGTTCCTGTTGCTTGTCCATGAAAAACATATTGATGGTGTATTTATGCTATTTATAATGCCATATAGAATTTACAACTTTGCCAACTTTCTCAAAAGTTACAGCTAACGTTAACCTAAATGCACTCCTATAGACATACAAGGCATTTTGACACAGTGAATTTGCTTATCCTTGATGAAAAACTTGTTGAAGGTGCAGTGTTGAAAGTAAAATCTAATGCCATATAGAATTTATAACTTTGCAAACGTTTTCAAAAGTTACAGCTAATGTTAACCTAAATGCACTCCCAAAGACTTACAAGGCATTTTGACACAGTGATTTTGCAAGTGTTCCTTTTGCTTTTCCTTAATGAAAAACTTGTTGAAGGTGCAGTGTTGGAAGTAAAATCTAATGCCATATAGAATTTATATCTTTGCAAACGTTCTCAAAAGTTACAGCTAGTGCATTTTGACACAGTGAATTTGCAAGTGTTCCAAGCAATGATGCTTCTCCTTGATGAAAAACTTGTTGAAGGTGTAGTGTTGGAAGCTATTTATAATGCCATATAGAATTTACAACTTTGCCAAAGTTCTCAAAAGTTACAGCTAATGTTAACCTAAATGCACTCCTATAGGGGGCGTGGCTTGATGTTTTCCTTAATGGCAGCATAGTAATGGAGCTCTGCAGCTACAAGATCCCTGTGAACAGATCAAACCTGCTTTTTGAATCCAAAAAAGATGGGAAAGCACGGTAAGACACCAAATCAATCCTCTAAAGCAAAATCTAGCAAAATCACTAGGGATTTACTGGAGTCTGATGAGCTATTTGATCCAGACTGTAATGATCAATTTATAATCCAAGATGGTGGCCGCAAAGAAAAGAGAACTGATTCAACCCAGAAGTCAGCCCTTGGAACTGCCTAACATAAAAGAGGGCTATGCCGATCGTTCTGAATCAGATAGTGAGGACGAAGAAGATATCCGCTCCCATTTAAAGTGCATTCCATCCAAGTCAGAGATTAAAAATATGTTACAGGACTTGCATGCCACTTTAGCAAATGAGATGAGAGATCTGAGGAAAGATGTTATAAGTATAGCAAGAACTGACACTGTGGAGAAAGCACAGGAAAAACTGCTTAAGCATAATACATATCTGTATAAAACAAGCTTTACAAATTGGGGAGCTTGAGAGACAAATGGAGGACTTTGAGAACAGGAGTCAAAGGGTTAATCTGAGAGTCAGAGGCATCCCTGAAATTATTTCTCAAGGCGAACTAAAACAGGCACTGTGGCAAATCTTTAATAGCATTCTTAACAGAGACATGACAACAGAAATAAAAATGGACAGATTCCACAGAGTAGCAAAGAAAAAAAATGCTCCTCGCGATGCTCCACAAGATGTTCTGTGCGCTTTACACGACTTTACGCTAAAGGAGGAAATCATTTCCAAAGCGAGAGAAATAAATAACATATCTTACGAGGACAGTAAAATTATGGTTTTTCAGGATATTTCATGGAAAACACTAAACAAAAGAAGGAACTTAAAACCTCTTACTGATGCCATAAAAGATAGGCCTCCAGTTCAAGTGGGCATTTCCCTTTAACATTGCGGTGAGAAAGGAGGGTCAATGGATTTCAATGAGATCTCCTAAGGAAACAGACTAATTTTGTAGGGAATTAGACATTGAGAGGCCACCCCTTCCTGGATGGGACACTATCACAGACCCAGATTTATCTTTGGAAAATTCACCAGAATTTTGGATCACTCCTATGAAAAAGTTTGCGAAGCTGTCCTCTACACCAAAATAAAAAGAGGAGGAAATGATTTGACCTTTTCATTAAATAATGACACTTGAAATTGTGTTTATACTTTATACAGCCTATTCCCTCCTTATCTATAATATGGTAAATACGTTTTACTAACAATTTTTCTGTAGGCAGGGTCGGACTGGGGGGCCCGGGGCCCACCGGGACTCCAGTCCAGGGCCCCCCTACAGACCCCCGTCCCCCTGCTGCAACGCGTCGTCCTTCAGTGTGCATGTGCACACGATGGCCCCCTCTGTGTGCGCACCGTGCTCCGTCTGCACGCATGCGCACACGGCGCTGCATCTGCACGCATGCGCGCACGGCGCTGCGTCTGCACGAAGATACTTTTTTTTTTTTTTCAAAAAACAAGCATTGGGGGAGGGGGCCTGGCCCGGCGGGGGCCCACGAGGGTCGGGGCCCACCGGGTTTTTTCCCGGTGTCCCGCCGGGCCAGTCCGACACTGTCTGTAGGTTATACAATTATAACTTTTTTTTCTTATTTTTCTGGACTTGGAAGTTCACAGGGTGGGTGTGATTGCAGTGACAACGTATTTATACTGTTACTATATTTCCTGTTGTTTTTCTATTGGGTTAATCTTCCACATCCCCCCTAATAAAACAGTAGTCTAGTATATCTTATATCCTTTTAACCTCTAAAGTGTAATGGTTTTAAACTTTGAATTCTACTTACTTGTGGTAACATTCTTGTATATAGTTTTTATTCACACACCTAAACATGCAGTAGGCCTATCCTACATTCATATTTAAAGAGACAATGACAATTTGAAAATGATCTTTGGTAAACATATAATACACAACTACAAAATGGCTAAATGCAAAATTACTTTGGTTAATGTTAATGGGCTAAATGAGCCTATTAGAAGAGCACAGATATTTAACCACTGTAACAGAATGGGCTCCCAAATTAAATTCATGCGGGAGACTCATTTTAAAGAACAAAATTCTCCGTCTATAAAACATAGATTTTTTGACAAGATATTTGTTGCTAATAATATGGAAAAGAAAACAAATGGTGTTTTGATTGCAATGCATAGAAATATTCATTTCACTACAATTGAAACATATGCTAGAAGTGACCTCACAAATCCATCATGGAAAAGGACGTTGGAGTCCTTGTAGATGATAAACCTGGCTGTAGCAAGCAATGCCAGTCAGCAGCATCAAGTGCAAATAAGGTCTTGAGCTGTATTAAAAGGGGCATAGAGTCCACTGTATAGAGCACTTGTAAGGTCCCATCTAGAATATGCTGTTCAGTTTTGGTCTCCATCACTCAAACAGCACATTATTGTATTAGAGAGGGTACAGAGAAAGGCAACTAAGCTGGTGAAAGATATGGAAAATCTTAGCTATGAGGAAAGACTGGTCAAATTGGGGATGTTCACGCTGGAGAAGAGGCGCTTAAGGGGTGAAATGATAACTATTTATAAATATATAAGGGGATCATATAATAATCTCTCTAATGCTTTATTTACCAGTAGGTCTTTCCAGCTGACGCAAGGTCACCCATTCCGATTAGAAGAAAAGAGGTTTGTGTGTCTTTTTTCAACCTTACTTACTATGTTACTATGTTACATTCTGCAACATTTTTGTAAGGAGCGCCCGTCAATGATCCTTCCTTCTTCAGCGCCGCCGGCAAGATGGCACAGCAAACTCATTTTGGCCAAGCACTGGAAGCCATTCTGACCAAACTCTTGGTTGCTGCGCCGGCAACTCCTGTGACAGTTCCTGCGGTTCCACCACCATCTGCTCCATCTCATGCCCAGGAACCACAAATTTCAGCTACTCCTCACTACAATGGAGACCCCCAGTCTTGTTGAGGATTTGTAAATCAATGCCTCATCCAATTTATACTACAACCTCCACAGTCTGTTTCTGAGCGAGCCAAGGTGGGGTATGTTATTACCCGTCTGGAGGGGAAAGCTTTAGAATGGGCATCTCCCCTGTGGGAAAAGAACTCTCCATTAATTCAAGATGCCAAAACCTTTCTTCAATCTTTCCGGACAGTTTTTGATGCCCTGGCCGGTTTGCTTCTGCTTCTTCACGGCTGCTACATATTCATCAAGGGAGTCGGAGTGCCAGCAAATATGCCATCGACTTTCGTATTCTAGCTGCTGAAATTAATTGGAAAAATGAGGCTTACCATGCAGCATTCTACCAAGGACTATCAACTCAGTTAAAAGATTTCATAATCAATTGTCCATCCACGCCTACCATGGCTGTGCCTCCATAATCCAGTCATTGATTGGTTTATAGCTCAGATATCTCATTTTAGTCCCTTTTCTCCTCCCAAGCAGTCTTCAGAAGTTGACTGTTGCTGCGGTGGACCTTCGCTCTCTTCCGTCTGCTTACCAAGACTTTTCGGATGTTCTCTGTAAAAGATCTGCAGAGACCCTTCCTCCTCATCGGTCGTATGACTGACCCATTGAACTACTCCCTGGCGCTATGCCCCCTTGAGGATGCACATATCCACTTTCTCCTTCTGAAACAAAGGCTATGAAGGAGTATTTTCAAACAAATCAAATTCAAAACAATCTTCAAAGAGGAAGATGGGTTCTTTGTCGTAGAGAAAAAAGATGGCAGTTAACGGCGCTGTATTGATGATTGAGGCTTAAATTAAATCACCTCAAACAAATGCTATCCATTTCCGCTTATTTCAGAACTCTTTGACCAATTTAAAGGAGCCTGCTTCTTCACAACATTGGATCTCTGTGGGGCCTACAACCTGATCCGCATCCTAGAAGAAGACAAGTGGAAGACTGTTTTTAATATTCGTGACGGGCACTACGAATACCTTGTAGTGCCTTTTAGGCTCTGCGACGCGCCTGCATTTTTCCAAGAGTTTTCCAATGACAACTTCCGGGACCTGCTAGGTCAAAGTGTTGTTGTTTACTAAGAATTTGGATGAACATCGATTCCAGGTCCGTGAAGTCCTCTCCCGGTTAAAAAGGAATGCTCTTTTTTGTTTGGGTTATATCATTTCCCAAAAAGGGTTTGAGATGGATCCAACTAAGATCTCTGCAGTCCAAGATTGGTTCCAGATTCTGGTTCCAGAATTAAGAAGACTGATGTACTATATAGAAGTTTCATTCCTGAAGATGACATCATCCCCTTCATTTTGGCGATACATTTGGCCTATAAAAGAAGCTACAGCCCTACAGTCTTTGCCCGATTATACAAACTCATAGTATTATGATTTGCTATGAAGTCCAGTATCTTATCCTTTATTAACCCTTCGAAAAGCTTTCCTACCACTGACATGAGACTAACTGGCCTATAGTTTTGAGGCTGAGAACGGGATCCCTTTTTGAATAGCGGCACCACAATAGCAATTCGCCAGTCTCTCAGCACTATGCCAGACCTCAAAAAAAAATCCCAAAAAAGCTTGCTAAGTAACCTGTGATGAATACGATACCTTTGTTTATCTTGACATATTCTGGTCTCTTTTGAATTTCCTCATATGTGAAACATGCATCATTAGTTGTATTACTAGAATTGGGACTAGAAAGAAACCTTGATTAACTGGTTCCTCATTAGTGCAGACAGACAAAAATATGAGTTCAGAATCTGCGCTTTTTTTTGTTTTCATCAACCAGCTGACCCCCCTCTGATATTAAAGGTCCCACCACTTCCTGCTTCATTTTTTTACTATTAACATGTTTAAAAAATAATTTTGGATTCTTTTTACTGCTTGCTGCAATATCCTTTTCCATATCAATTTTAGCTTGCCTTATAGCTTTTTTGCATGATTTATTGTCCTTGTTGTGCCTTTAAATGATTCGGCTCTCCCAGCTAACTTGAAAGCCTTAAAAGCAAGCCTTTTCTTACCAACCTCAACACCAACACTTCTATTGAACCAAAAAGGTTTTGCTTTGCAATGTTGTTCCTTGCTTACAAGGGGAATTTACTGACATGTATATTTATTAAGCAGCATTTTCAAGACTTCCCATTTTTATTCTGTGTTTAACCTTGTGAACAGCATTTCCCACTTAATATGTTGCAGAGATGCCCTTATACTGTCAAAGTTTGCACGTCTGAAATTTAGTGTTTTAGTTAATCCCTTATAGAATTGCTTCTGCAACAGAATCTCAAAGGAGACCATGTTCTGATCACTATTCCCTAAATGCTCACCCACACAAATGCTAGAGATGAGTTCAGTATTATTAGTTATCACAATGTCCAAAAGAAAGTTATTCCCAGTAGGTTCTTGAACGAGCTGGAATAAAAAGTTGTCATTCAGCACATTTACAAACCTACTAGCTTTTTCTGTCTTGGCAACCCCATTACCCCAGTCAATGTCTGGATAATTGAAGTCATCCATAGCAACAACTTGACCTAGCTGTGAAGCCGCTTCTATTTGCAAGAGTAGCTGGGCTTCATACTCGTCACTCATACAAGGTGGTTTATAGAATGATAATTCTCTTTGTAACCTTTTGCCCAGTCAAAATCTCTACCCAGAGGGTTCCACTCCCTCCCAGCACTGGTCATTTCTTTAGTGCATTGCTTTAATTCAGGCTTTACACATAAACACACTCCTCCACCCTCCTCCTCCTAAAAAGGGTGTAACTATTTAAATTCACAATCCAGTCACATGTTTCATCCCACCAGGTCTCAGTGATACCAATTATATCATAATTTTTACAGCATGCAAATAATTCTAGGTCTTCCATTTTACCTGACAAACTGTGTGCATTTGCTAGCATACAGCAGAGGTCACTACTTTTATTTTTGAAATTTGCATTACTTAGTGGAGAATTATATGTTATATATATATATATATATATATATATATATATATATATAATCTACCATTTATTTTGTCATTAGTACCGATATGCACTAAGACAGTTGGGTCATGCCCAGCCTCACCTAATAATTTGTCAACCCGATCAACCACATGCCGAATCCTGGCACCAGGTAGACAGCAAACTGTTCAGTTGTAGCGATCCGTATAACAAATTACCCTATCCACTTTCCTAATAATTAAATCCCCTACAACTACAATCTGCTTAGGCCTGACTTTGCTCTCCTCCCCACCACTACTAGAGAAACTGGTCTCCCGGCTGTAAGAGAGATCAGCCCCATCTAGAATTGGCAATCCAGTGTTCACACTCTTCCATCTTCTTCACACAATCTGGCAAATTTGATGGGCTGTGTAAACTCTGGATCAGCCTCCATTTTCTTTTTGCCCACCTTAGATTTTCTGTGACCCAGCTAGCTGCCTCACCATCCTGCTGCTGTTCTTTTCCCCTCAAGCTATCTGACCCCGCTAGGTCCTGCTCAATGACCAAGAGACTCCTTTCAAGATTGTCAATCGACAGCGGTGTTGCATTATAGACAGAAAATTACACTGATAATTAAAGTGCCCATTAGGGTAGGGAATGGGGTGAGCAAAAGTGGCACAGCATGTGCAAGGTGAGATGAGGCTTGACAGCATAATGAAGGACCATTTACCAATGCAACCAGGTGCTACCACCCCCCACCCCCTTTGCAATTTTCCCATCACGTCCTCATGCATACCCTTACTCACCCCCACATCATACTTACTCCCTCCTGCAGCCACGGCAATAAAGGAGACCCTTTTTAAATCCTTAAAAAGTTAATAATTGCTCATTCAATTAGGACTTTACAGAGTTCTAGATAATAAACCCCATACCCATATAATAAATCACAATAATATGTTACTGTTTGCTTCAGTGTTTGTAGCCCATTTTAGTAACAGCTATTTGTATGCAGCAACTTGGACAGTGCTATGAAATCAGTAATATTCTGGAATTCTTTGGATAACACATTTTTTTTCTGGTGTCAGCTATGCTTTATGCTTTATATGTCATATTTTTTTTAAAACCCACTATATATGGTTGTGACATTACTTTAATTACAATTGTACATCTGTACTGATTAATTGCATATATAGTCTTCTTTTTCAAATGTTTCCTTCTGTAAAATAGTTGTTCCAATGCTGCACAAATACTGTTGGTTTATTTCTATATTAATTACCATACTTAAGCTTAACAGTGAATATACAGTAGTGCTACCATTCCAATCGAAACACATTCATTTTAATGTGTGGGTCTCAGTAATCACTAAGTACAAAAGTGTTAAATTTGTGTTTACATAAATGGAATAGGCGCTTCTATATATTGCTGTTATGTATTTGCTTGCCATAGAATACATGAATATTCTCTTTAGGTATGTGTCTGTGTGAGCGAAATTATGTTATCTTTCAGTGCATAAAAGTGTGTGTGAATGAAATGTATCCACACTACCCTGCCAAATGCTGTCTGTCTTAAACACAGCAGGGAGTGTTCTATACTGCAATGCAGCAGACGCTAGCAGCCGTGGTGGGATAGAATAGACAGGCATGTATTAAAGAAAATCATTGTCTATCCTTAGACTAGTAGTAGTAAGTATCATTTAACTGGCTATCAAATAATAGTAAACATTTATGGCCATTTCTCTTGCTTTGTGTAAAGCAGAAAATCATTTCTATTCTTGCTTTAATGCTGTACTTAAAGAAAATATATATTTTCTGTTTGCTACAGAAGAAATAACGAATTTTAATATTTTCATTTCAATCAGGTTTTTAAAATCCTTATAGAAAAATTGGTTATATTATATTATATTACAGAGGGGTGGAAACTTTGGGAGTTTAGTACATGGCTGAGCCTTGATGTAAGAGTAACAGTTTTGGTTCCCAGAACACTAGGCACAAGACAACATCTGTAGCTAAGATTGATTGTGCCTCACTGAAAGCAGTATTTTAAGCAGTATTTAAAGAGGACTGTGACTACTATGGGGAATAAAAAACAGGGTCGATTTAAATCAGAAAGGCAATGTGGGGTGGTGGTATAGTAAAGCAGATTCGGAGATCATAATGTTACAATGAATATAATGTAAAATTGATTAAATTAATCACACAACAATGAAAACAATGGAAAAGGTAATCAGTAAAGCAAAAGTGCTTCACATTTGTCAGGCAAAATTGGAGAGTTACAGTTACTTGCATGTACAAAGAATTACTATATCATTTGTATTACTGAGACTAAGGAGTTTGTATGGGTTTGTCATTATTATGAATAGAAAAAGTTTTCCTAAGGAGTTTGCTTGAGTTTGTCGTTATTATGAATAGAAAAAGTTTTCCTTTCCAATTATGTTGCAAAGACTACTATATAAAAGAACATGGTAATAAACATATACAGTATAACCTACTATTTGACCATTTTACTTATGAGACAAACTGTAGACTACATCTATATCTAGTATAGGTCAATCTAAAAACAACTGGACTTGCTGAGTAATCAATGAAGACGTTTCACTACTCATCCGAGCAGCTTCTTCAGTTCAACTGACTGGTGTGGGAAGTTCTCGGCATATAAACTCTTCCACTAATCCATTTACAATGGCACATTGTAACTCTTCAAAGAGGTGACATCTGAAGAAACTCACAGAGAGTTTGTTATTGATTGTAGCAGCATTTCTTGATCTAAGAATGCACAATTAATCTAACAGTGTCAGGGAGCCGGGAGCCCCCTCTGGGGAGTAGTCCGGATCTAGGAGGAAGCCCCTCAGGAGGGATCAGGGTCGAGGTATCCAGGGGTTAGGCAAGAGAATAATCTAAGTCCAAGCACAGGTCAGAAGGCAGGCGGAATACAAACAAAGTCCAGGGCAAGGCAGGGGGTCAAAGGCAGGCAGAGTAACAGCGAAGTCCAGGTCCAGGCAAGGGGTCACTCCAAGGAATCAGGCAGAAATAACAGGGAAAACAGCAAGGGAACCCAGGAATCACTTAGGGAACAGGATCCTATTTTCGGGCGCCATCTTGGCGCCTCAGGCGTCCTTTTATCTTTGAATTTGGCGCCCTTGCGCCAGTGTCAGCGCGCCTGCGACCGTCGCGCCGTGCTGGCGTCACAACGCCGGCGTCGGAACCCACGTGGGTTGCCTGGGCGCCGCCATTTTGGATTCTTCGCCGCCGGGAGCAGACGCGACTCCTCGCGCTCCCGGCGGTCTTGACAGTACCCCCCCCCTCACGGGGGGCCTCAGGACCACCGGGACTTGGTTTCTGGGGAAACTTGGAGTGGAAGTCTCTTACCAAATGAGGAGCATGCACATCACGGTGTCCCTCCCAAGAGCATTCTTCGGGGCCAAAGCCTCCACAGAGACGGCAGGAGGAGGAGATTGGACACCAGAGAAACGGTTGGAGACGGTGGGCTTCACCAGGGAGACGTGGAACACGTTGGGGATTCTCATCTCTGGTGGGAGTTGAAGTCTGATGGCTACAGGGTTAATTATCTCCAAGATGGGGAACGGACCCAGGAACTTCGGACCCAACTTGGGAGATGGCACCTTCAAGCGAATATTCCTGGAAGAGAGCCAGACACTATCACCCACCTTGTAGGGAGGAGAGGGCCTTCTACGGCGATCCGCGAAAGTCTTGTGGACTAGAGCACTCTTCTCCAGATTAGACTTGGTTGCGGCCCAAATAGCAAGCATATGAGCTGCCAGATCATCTGCAGCCGGGACGTCCGACAACACGAAGTCCTGAGGAAAGGCTTGAGGGTGCTGTCCATACACCACCATAAATGGAGACCTTCCTGTGGAGGAATGACATGCATTATTATGAGCAAACTCCGCCCACGGGAGGAGGTCAGACCAATCGTCCTGGCAAAGAGACACGTGGTTCCTCAGGAACTGTTCTAAGGCTTGGTTCACACGTTCAGCTGCCCCATTCGTCTGCGGGTGGTAGGCAGACGAAAATTGAAGTGTTATTCCCAAGTCTTTACATAGGGAACGCCAGAACTTGGCGGTAAACTGGGTGCCTCTGTCGGAGACGATCTTCACCGGGAAACCATGCAGGCGGAAGATGTACTTAATAAAGAGTTGGGATAATTCCACCGCAGAGGGTAACTTCTTCAAAGGGATGAAATGGGCCATTTTGCTGAAGCGGTCAATGACAACCCAGATCACAGTATTCCCACCGGAGGGAGGAAGTTCGACAATAAAGTCCATAGAGAGGTGCGTCCACGGACGAGAGGGAACCGGCAAAGGCTGTAACAACCCGCTGGGGCGGGAATGGCTAGGCTTAGAAGTGGCACAGACATTACAAGCAGCCACAAAGTCCTTTACATCCTTGCGGATATCAGGCCACCAGACTAGGCGCCTCAAGAGTTCAAGGGTCTTGGCCGGACCAGGATGTCCAGCTTGCCTGGAGCAGTGGGTTTGTTGCAGGATGGCCAGGCGAAGTTCTGGAGGGACGAAGGCCATGCCAATCGGAGTATCTTGAGGAGCCGAGGACTGCCCAGCCAGGATCTGGTCGGCAAATTGGGGATACAGAGAGGCAATGATCTTGACTGGTGGAATGATTGGTTCCTGCCTCTCAGGGTCACGGTCCACCGGAGTGAAGCTACGAGACAAGGCGTCGGCCTTCAGATTCTTGGAACCTGGGCGATAAGTCAAAACAAAGTTAAATCGAGAAAAGAAAAGGGCCCACCTGGCTTGTCTGGGATTTAGCCTCTTGAGGGACTGTATAAACTCCAGATTCTTGTGATCTGTGTAAATCTGGACAGGAATTTCAGAGCCCTCCAGGAGGTGACGCCATTCTTCAAGGGCAAGCTTGACTGCCAAGAGTTCTCGATTTCCGACATCATAGTTCTGCTCTGCGGATGAGAACTTCTTGGAGAAATACGCACAGGGGTGCAATTTTCCATCAGTGGAGTGTCTCTGAGAAAGGATAGCTCCGGCTCCGACTTCTGAAGCATCAACCTCGATGCAGAAGGGTAGTGCAGGATTGGGATGTCGGAGAACAGGAGCGGACGTGAAGGCCTCTTTCAAAGACTGAATGGCTTCTATGGCAGATGGAGGCCACAGGCTGGGTTTACCCCCTTTCCGGATGAGGGCCAGGATAGGTGCAATGCGGGAAGAGAACCCCCGGATGAACTGTCGATAATAATTAGCAAATCCGATGAATCTCTGGATTGCCTTGGTACTCAGTGGGAGAGGCCACTCCTGGATTGCCGACACTTTCACAGGGTCCATCTCAAATCCCTCTGGAGAGATAATGTACCCTAGGAAGGGGATCTTGGATACCTCGAAGACACACTTCTCCAACTTGGCGAAGAGAGAGTTCTTCCTCAGACGAGAGAGTACCTCCTTCACCTGGGAGCGATGACTTTCAAGGTCCTTGGAGAAGATCAGGATGTCGTCCAAGTATACGACTACGAACCTTCCTAGGAGATCTCGGAACACATCATTAACAAACTCCTGGAAGACGGCAGGAGCATTGCATAGGCCGAAGGGCATAACAAGATATTCATAGTGCCCATCCCGAGTGTTGAATGCCGTCTTCCATTCGTCACCCTCCCGGATGCGAATGAGGTTGTAGGCCCCCCGGAGATCCAACTTGGAGAAAATCTTTGCCCCTTTCAGCTGGTCAAAGAGCTCGGCAATCAGGGGCAGGGGGTACCTGTTTTTCACGGTGATCTTATTCAGGCCCCGATAGTCTATACAAGGCCGAAGGCCTCCGTCCTTCTTCTCCACGAAGAAGAACCCAGCCCCTGCAGGAGAGGTAGAAGGGCGGATAAACCCCCGCTGGAGATTTTCTTGGATGTACTCCTTCATAGCGGTAGTCTCTGCAGGAGAGAGAGGGTAAATGCGCCCTCTGGGGGGCATGGCTCCTGGCAGGAGTTCAACCGGACAGTCATAGGAGCGATGTGGGGGAAGGAACTCTGCAGACTTTTTACAAAACACATCGGAAAATCCCTTGTAAGTGGAGGGCAAAGTCTTTAGTTCCGCAGTGGAGACATTCACCTTCTCGAGGGGTTTTGGCGGAAGGCAATGTTGCAGGCAAAATAAACTCCAACGAGAGATCTGCCCAGTGGACCAGTCTATGGTGGGGTTATGCAGACGTAACCATGGAAGACCCAATATTACTGGAGTAGAAGGACAGGGGATGATGAAGAATGAAAGTTTTTCTTGATGCAGCGCCCCAACTTGTACAGATAGTTCCGCCGTGAACATAGTGACGAATTCAAACTCCAGGGGTTTGTCATCTATGGCGGTAATTCGCAGGGGTGAAGACAATGGAAGCAGAGGAATCTTCATGCGTTCGGCAAAGAAGGCGTCCATGAAATTGCCATCCGCTCCGGAGTCGAGGAAGGCCCTTTCGAAGATAGACTTACTTGCCAGGTGAATCTGCAAAGGAAGGAGAAGTCTGCGTGAATTTTCTTGATACTTCTCCTGAGGCCCTCGAGCAATGCCCCCTACATGAGAAACCTGAGACATACCTCGGGGTACAAAACTCTTGGCTTTGGCAGGACAGGCGTTGGCAAAATGGAAATGTCCACCACAGTACAAACAGAGCCCTGCCATACGTCTTCGGAGTCTTTCCTGCTCGGAGAGGCGAGCTTTTCCTACTTGCATAGGTTCCTCCAGGGGAGACGTGGACACATGAGTCACAGGGACAGCGGGTGCTTGCAGAATCGGCCTTTGAAAGCGAGGGGCCAACATGGGAGAAAATCGTCTGCTGCGCTCTCTCTCCACCTGGTGTTCTCTGAGGCGGGTGTCCACCTTAATAGATAGAGCGATCAGTCCTTCCAGGGTGTCAGGAGTCTCTCTGGAGACGAGATCATCTTTGATGCGGAAGGATAGGCCTTGGTAGTATACGGCCTTGTAAGCGTCATCACACCAGGAAGTCTCCGCCATCAGTGTTCGGAAGTCTATAGCGTACTCATTGACACTGCAGCTTCCCTGCCGGAGCTGCAAGAGACGGGCAGGGGCGTTCGTGACCCGACCTGGAGCATCAAAGACTATGCGAAAAGCTTGGAGAAAGTCTTTAACATCATAAGTCACCGGGGAATTCTTCTCCCAAAGAGACGTTGCCCACTCTAGTGGCTTGCCTTCCAATCGAGACATCACATACCCCACCTTGGAACGCTCACTTGGAAACTGTGTGGGTTGGAACTCAAATTGAATTTGGCACTGTGTGGCAAATCCCCTGCAGGCTTGTGGATCCCCACTAAAGCGAAGGGGAGGTGGAATGCGAGGCTCACCTGTCGGGTAGCTTGCGTTCATAGAGGCTGCCGCCATGGGGGGATCTCCAGTAGGTGGAGCAGCGGAGGGCGCAGAAGGCACTCGAGCAAGCAGGACATCGAGTGCTTGCCCAATGCGAACCTGCTGGTTTTCGTAGTCCTCCATGCGGGATGCCAGTCCGCGGAGTGCTCGTCCGACATCAGGTGTGGCTTCCTCAGAAGGATCCATGGCCCGAAAATAATGTCAGGGAGCCGGGAGCCCCCTCTGGGGAGTAGTCCGGATCTAGGAGGAAGCCCCTCAGGAGGGATCAGGGTCGAGGTATCCAGGGGTTAGGCAAGAGAATAATCTAAGTCCAAGCACAGGTCAGAAGGCAGGCGGAATACAAACAAAGTCCAGGGCAAGGCAGGGGGTCAAAGGCAGGCAGAGTAACAGCGAAGTCCAGGTCCAGGCAAGGGGTCACTCCAAGGAATCAGGCAGAAATAACAGGGAAAACAGCAAGGGAACCCAGGAATCACTTAGGGAACAGGATCCTATTTTCGGGCGCCATCTTGGCGCCTCAGGCGTCCTTTTATCTTTGAATTTGGCGCCCTTGCGCCAGCATCAGCGCGCCTGCGACCGTCGCGCCGTGCTGGCGTCACAACGCCGGCGTCGGAACCCACGTGGGTTGCCTGGGCGCCGCCATTTTGGATTCTTCGCCGCCGGGAGCGGACGCGACTCCTCGCGCTCCCGGCGGTCTTGACAAACAGACATTAATCTTAACATCTCTCCAGGTTTCACCCTACCTCCCACTACCTTTTTTTTGGGATCACTCCTTAGTTGAAACAATGGCTGGGAATAGGATACACTCAGGGCAGAATGATGGCATCAGAACTGGCCCAGCCAAGTTATGGCTTCAATGTTCATGGACAGGTCATGCAGCAGCAACAACACAATTTATGTCTCTATACAAGGGGTACTAGTACTGGATATAAAATTTCCTCTGGTAAGTGCCAGACTAGCAAGACTATAGGGACACTTTATTTTGTTTGTTTCCTGTCATTCCCCTTCCCCATTCCCTATGCTGTCTCTTCTTATCAAATACAGAAGCACCATAAGTGGAAATTTGCAGGTGCCCGCTTCCTATAGTGCTGTAGTGGGTTGGAGGCCCAGCCCAAATTTTGCACCCAGGCCTGTAGGGCTTGTTAATGCTGATAACCTGGCTTGCTGAGCTGCTACTGATCAATAAAAGAAGGTGAAAAAACAAATCCAATTATAAAAGTAAACTTTATAAAAATGGTAAACTCTAGCATCCGAAAAAGCAACTGTAAAAAAACTTGGCTGTAGCAAGCAAAGGCAAGCAATGTTTTGATATGTATTAAAAGGGGAATAGATTTATGGGAGGACAAAGCAGACGAAAGGCCACCTTCAATAATATACAGAGCAGT
Source organism: Xenopus laevis (assembly GCF_017654675.1). Lineage (NCBI taxonomy): Eukaryota > Metazoa > Chordata > Amphibia > Anura > Pipidae > Xenopus > Xenopus laevis. The sequence continues at coordinate 54,333,280 of NC_054374.1, read as the reverse complement.
TTTGGTCTTCAGTGCTCAATTGGGATATTATTGAATTGAGTAGTAGGTCTTATTTCAGAAGACATGAGGGCATCCATTCAAATTGAAAGAAAGGAGGTCCCTTAATATTCAAAAATGGATTTGTACAGTGAGAGCTATGCTGCTCTTGAATTCTGTTTCTTAAACAGTTGCACTAACAGATACATTAGATAGATTTGAAAAGGGGTTATATGGCTTTTTAGCAAGTGAGGAAATACGGGGTTAATCAAAATAGTTCTTAGAGCAAAGTTGATCCAGGGACTGGTCTAATTGCCATCTGGGAGTCAGAAAGAAAATTTCCCCCTCTGAGGCAAATTGGAGAGGCTACTGATGGGGGTTTTATTCTTCCTCTGCATACATGAGCCTCTGGGTCTGCTTCCTCTATAGCAGTGATTCCCAACCAGTGGCTCATGAGCAACATGTTGCTCCCAGTGGCCTCAAATCAGGTGTTTATTATTTAATTCCAGGCTTGGAAGCAAGTTTTAGTTCCATAAAAAAGGTGTACTGCCAAAATAGTGCCTCCCGTAGGCAGCCAATCACTTTATTTGACATCCTTAATAACTGTTTTATGCTTGTGTTACTCTCCAAATCTTTTAACATTTGAATGTGACTCAAGGGTAAAAAAGGTTATGGACCCCTGCTCCATAGTTATGCCACTGCTCCTAATTATCATTATTCCTAGCTCTTCCAGGACACATCCTATCCATTTATTTTCCCTTCTTAAAGCAGTTCATCCTAATCCCATGTCTGCTTGCAGATCTGCTATTAACATTGTAACATAGAAAGTTTGGTTGAAAAAAGTCACACGTCGATCAAGTTCAACCTTTTGACTTTTTTTTTAACCTGCCTAACTGCCAGAGGAAGGCAAAAAAACCCCATCTGAAGCCTCTCCAATTTGCCTCAGAGGGGGGGAAAAATTCCTTCCTGACTCCAAAATGCCAATCGGACTAGTCCCTGGATCAACTTGTTCTATGAGCTATCTTCTATGGAATTCCCTCACTTGCTAAAAAGCCATCCAACCCCTTCTTAAAGCTATCTAATATATCAGCCTGTACCACTGATTCAGGGAGAGAATTCCACATCTTCACAGCTCTCACTGTAAAAAAAACCCTTCTGAATATTTAGGCGGAAACTCTTTTCTTCTAATTGGAATGGGTGACCTCATGTCAGCTGGAAAGACCTACTGGTAAATAAAGCATTAGCGAAATTATTATATAATCCCTTTATATATTTATACATATGTCACCCCTTAAACGCCTCTTCTCTAGCGTGAACATCCCCAATTTGGCCAGTCTTTCTTCATAGCTTTTTTTTTTTAAAGATTTTCCATACCTTTTACCAGCTTCGTCATCCTTCTCTGGACTTTCCCTAATACAATAATGTCCTGTTGGAGAGATGGAGACCAAAACTGTACAGCATATTCTAGATGGGGTCTTACCAGTGCTCTATAAAGTGAGTAAAACTGCTTCCTGCAGTGAATCAATGCCCGTTTTAATACATCACAATACCTTATTTGCCCTTGATGCTGCTGACTGGCATTGTTTGCTACAGCCAATTTTATCATCTACGAGGATTCCACGGTCCTTTTCCATAATGAATTTGCCTAGTGCAGTCCCATTAAGGGTATAAGTGGCTTGGATATTTTGACATCCCAGGTGCATGACATCCCAGGTGCATGACTTTACTTTACATTTATCAACATTGAATCTCATCTGCCCAGCTTGCCAGTATGTCAAGAACCTGCTTGCAAGGATGCCACATCCTGGATGGAATTAATTTGGCTGGATAGTTTTGTGTCATCTGCAAACACTGATACATTACTTACAATACCCTCCCCATAGTCATTAATAAACAAGTTAAATAAAAGTGGACCCAATACCGAGCCCTGAGGGACCCCACTAAGAACCTTACGTGTTACTGCGAATAATAGTAAAAGGCCCCAAATATCTTTGGCCTTACATTTTACTTGGAAAAGCGAGCTTTAGATTGACAGAGGTTAACCACACCTTGTCTCCAGCTTTGAAATTAGGCCCATCCTTACGTCTGCGGGCCACATAAGTCTTAAAAATCCTGCTGTGCCTCGGCCATTGTCTCTTGAAGAGTCTTGAAATTTAAAGTTAAAAAAGCAGGAACTGGTACTTCAAGTGGAGAAGCAGGAAACATGACAGGATGATGACCAAAATTAGTGACGAATGGTGGCTGTTGTGCAAAAGAATTGTGAGCATTATTGTAGGCAAACCAATTACCTAATCATCTTGAGCGAAGGAGGAGAAACATCTTAAATATTGTTCTAGGGTTTGATTTTGTCCTCTCAGTTTGCCCATTAGACTCCAGAGCTTTACCACAAGGCTTTCCAGAACTAGGAACTGAACACCGCAATCAGACACAATTTCATCTGGAACCCAATGTAGTAGAATCACCTCCTTAATAAATGTATCAGCCATTACTGCAGCAGAAGGTAACAGGTAATGAGGAAAAAGGTTCCATCTTGGTCAATCTATAAACACAAACAAAAATTGTAGTCTGACCTTGCGAGGGTGGCAATTGCAAAATGAAGTCCACTGAAACAAATCCCCAAGGACTCGTGAAGATAGGAAGAGGCTGACACACAGGCTTGGAACATAAATTTGTGAACCTAGCACATGTATCACAAGATGATACAAATGCTTCACAGTCTTTAGCAGAACGCAAATATTCGAGATTACAATGGTCCATACATATACATATATACATACAATAACTGGATGGTTGGCGCCCTCAAGAAGATATCTCCATTCTTCAAATGCAAGTTTAATTGCCAACAATTCCCTGTCTGAGATGTCATAATTTTGTTCGGCCCTATACCCTACAGGATGCAATTCGTCTTTTGCTGCTGTTCTCTGAGACAGAAGCTTCTACTGCAGATTCTAAAGCATCCACTTCCAACTCCAAAAGGTAAAGCTGGATCAGGATGACACAAAATAGGAGCAGAGGTAAAAAAGTATTGATGAAGGCCCACAAGACATATCGCCAAGCAATAATTCGCCTCTTCTTCGCAGCGACTAATCTCCCCGAACTGCCTCCCGCCAGCTAGTATCTAAATCGCCAGCGGGATGGCACTCAGAGCACTTTGTTTTCCGAGTTGCCCGAAATTTACTCGTGAGGCAACAAACCCCTCCAAATGAAAACCCAGCATCCATATACACACACCCTCTATACTAAATATAGAGTTTAGGATACCTCCCCCTATGCGGGGGCAATAAGCCCTGTTATCTCAATGATACTGAACACATGGGATAATCTAAAGTATAATTTGACGTACCCTCCTGTGACTCCTCTATTACTATGCTAGGAAAAATATTATTCTGAACTGGAAACTTTCTACCCCACCCACCCTAAAACAATGGAAATCTATAATAAACCAAGCACTTCCCCTTTACAAGCTAACATATATTAGCAGAGGCTGCCGGAATAAATGTGGGAAAGTCTGGGGTGCATGGGCTGATATGATTGATACAAACATACCCGAGGTTACTACTTAGCAAAAGTACCTGCATATATGGGACACATCCCCCACATCCTAACTACACCCCCCTCATGTACCCCTGTTTGTGGTCTAAAACAAAAACAAAGTGTTTGATCTTCTAATGTGGTAATCATTGATCCAGAGTTGACTCTCACTCTTGTAGGGAATCGCTCAATTTCTGTGAATAATAGATCTATGCTTTGAACAATGTTACATAGTTACATAGTTACATAGTTAAATTGGGTTGAAAAAAGACAAAGTTCATCAAGTTCAACCCCTCCAAATGAAAACCCAGCATCCATACACACATCCCTCTCTACTTTTAATTAAATTCTATATACCCATACCTATACTTACTATAGAGCTTAGTATCACAATAGCATCTGATATTATGTCTGTCCAAAAAATCATCCAAGCCATTCTTAAAGGCATTAACTGAATCAGCCATCACAACATCACCCGGCAGTGCATTCCACAACCTCACTGTCCTGACTGTGAAGAACCCCCTACGTTGCTTCAAATGAAAGTTCTTTTCTTCTCGTCTAAAGGGGTGGCCTCTGGTACGGCGATCCACTTATCCACATATGGGTAAAAAGGTCCCCTTCTATTTGTCTATAATGTCCTCTAATGTACTTGTAAACTGTAATCATGTCCCCTCACAAGGGCCTTTTTTCCAGAGAAAACAAACCCAACCTTGACAGTCTACCCTCATAATTTAAGTCTTTCATCCCTCTAACCAATTTAGTTGCACGTCTCTGCACTCTCACTAGCTCATTTATATCCCTATTAAGGACTGGAGTCCAAAACTGCACTGCATGCTCCAGATGAGGCCTTACCAGGGACCAATAAAGAGGCATAATTATGTTTTCATCCCTTGAGTTAATGCCCTTTTTTATGCAAGACAGAACTTTATTTGCTTTAGTAGCCACAGAATGACACTGCCCAGAATTAGACAACTTGTTATCTACAAAAACCCCTAAATCCTTCTCATTTAAGGAAGCTCCCAACACACTGCCATTTAGTGTATAACTTGCATTTATATTATTTTTGCCAAAGTGCATAACCTTGCATTTATCAACATTGAACCTCATTTTCCAGTTTGCTGCCCAGTTTTCCAACTTAGACAAATCACTCTGCAAAATGGCAGCATCCTGCATGGAACCTATAGTTCTGCACAATTTAGTATCATCTGCAAAAATAGAAACAGTACTTGCAATGCCCACCTCCAGGTCATTAATAAGAAAGTTGAAAAGCAAGGGACCTAGTACAGAGCCCTGCGGTACTCCACTAACAACACTGGTCCAATTAGTAAATGTTCCATTTACCACCACTCTTTGTAATATATCTTTTAGCCAGTTCTCTATCCAGGTCTCTACTTGCCTTCTCATAAAAAGAAATTAAGTTAGTCTGGCAAGATCTATTAAGCATAAAACCATGCTGGCACAAACTCATAGTATTATGATTTGCTATGAAGTCCAGTATCTTATCCTTTATAAACCCTTCGAAAAGCTTTCCTACCACTGACATCAGACTAACTGCCCTATAGTTTTTGAGGCTGAGAACGGGATCCTTTTTTGAATAGACCACATTAGCAATTCGCCAGTCTCTCGGCACTATGCCACATCTCAATGAATCGTAAAAAATTAAGTAAAGAGGTTTGGCAATCACAGAGATAAGCTCGCTAAGTACCCTGGGATGAATACCATCTGGCCCCGGACCTTTGTTAATCTTAACGTGTTCTAGTCTCTTTTGAATTTCATCATGTGTGAACCATGCATCATTAGTTGTATTACTAGAATTGGGACTATCAAGAAGGAAACCTTCATTAACTGGTTCCTCATTTGTGTAGAGAGACAAAAATATGAGTTCAGAATCTGCGCTTTTTTTTTGTTTTCATCAACCAGCTGACCCTCCTCTGATAGTAAGGGTCCCACCCCTTCCTGCTTAATTTTTTATTAACATATTTAAAAAATAATTTTGGATTTTTTTACTGCTTGCTGCAATATCCTTTTCTATATCAATTTTAGCTTGCCTTATAGCTTCTTTGCATGATTTATTGGCCTCCTTGTACCTTATAAATGATTCGGCTCTCCCAGCTAACTTGAAAGCCTTAAAAGCACATCTTTTCTTACCCACCTCAACACCAACACTTCTGTTGAACCAAAAAGGTTTTGCTTTGCAACAACGTTCCTTGCTTACAAGTGGAATATAAAGTATATTTATTAAGCAGCATTTTAAAGACTTCCCATTTTTGTTCTGTATTTAACCCTGTGAAACGCATTTCCCACTTAATATGTTGCAGAGATGCCCTTATACTGTCAAAGTTTGCACGTCTGAAATTTTGTGTTTTAGTTACTCCCTTATAGAATTGCTTCTGCAACAGAATCTCAAAAGAGACCATGTTATGATCACTATTCCCTAAATGCTCACCCACACAAATGTTAGAGATGAGTTCAGTATTATTAGTTATTACAAGGTCCAAAAGAGTGTTAATTCCTAGTAGGTTCTTGAACGAGCTGGAATGTTGTAAAGTTATCCTTTATTTCTGTATATTGAAGATGAAACCAATAAATAAAAAACTTTGAAAAAAAAGTACAATTTGAAACTATTGAACATTCATGCTTACACCAGAGAGGATCACACACTTGATCGACTACGGTTTTGTCAAATTCACAGAAGAAACATTAAGTGACAGGGAATCACCAGATACACCTTTTGAACTACTATTCACGGGCTCAACTCATCTTCACCACAAAATTTATTTTCTATACAAAATCCTCTCAGAGACTCAGACACCTCCCATGAACATTTTTAGACATAAATGGGAAACAGAACTTAACACCACATTCTCAGATGATGAAAGGTCATCACAGAAAAAGCTGTATAAATGGCAACTTGCAGAAAGCTACAGGAACAAAATTACAAAATCTTGACACAATGGTACATAGTTTCCACAAAGCTATCCAAGATTTACCCAGGTCTCCCAGACAGCTGTTGGAGATGTGAACAGGCAAAAGGGACACTGACTCACATTATGTGAGGGTTGAACTGGGCCAGCGGGTCACCAGGAAAGAACCCGATGGGCCTCGGCTCTTTTGGACCCTGCCGGCCCAGAACTGCTCCCTGAACTCCCTCTCCCTGCTATCCCTCCCTGAACCCGGTCGCGCTGATGCGCTGAAGAGGGGGGGAGTGAAGAGAGGACTTTGCGGCTGGGGGCTCTGGGCCCCCCCCAGTTCAACACTGGACTGCCCTAAAAGATAAAGCCATACTGGATGGCAATCAAACAGTTACTACCCACCTTTACCTTTACCGATTTGAAAATCACAGCTTCAGCTGCTTTCTTTCTACTTAATAACAACCCAATGCCCACAGCTCAATTTAAACAATCAATCATCTCAACCCTCAATGTGGCTAAAACACTAATCCCCAGATACTGGATATCAAATCAGATTCCCTCAACTAAGGAATTGGCTCTGAAAATACAAGTTATATATCAATTCGAGAGTCTAAAAATCCACAGAGGATGACAAACCCAAGAGTAAAAATTTTGACAGAAGTGGTGCCATTGGCTCCTTTTCATAGAATCACAAGAATATGCAGCCCTGATTACCTAGATTCTATAATACGCTGTGAAACTTGACTACCTCACTGACAATCCAAGACTTATAGACTACTGCACACTTACACACCCAGCTGACTTTCTTCCTGCCAAGCAACAGATATTTATCTGTAATATTTCAATATAAGGTGACATTATGAAGTAAATAACAGTGACGTAACTACCAGTGGTGCGGGCGGTGCGATAGCACCCGGGCCCACACCCCTTTGGGGCCCACTGGTGCCGCAATACTGGTTATTGCTGGTAGCTGGGAGAGATTTTAAACCGAGCATGCCAGCAGCACTCTGGTGCACAATTCATGGGGGAGGGCCCAACAGGGGGGCCCGGTTGTTCATCCTGTACCTGGGCCTGCAGGTGAGTATATCATCAGAAATTATATATCACACTAAGGGGGAAATTTACTAAAGGGCGACGTGACGTCATTTCTGAACTTCGCCGATTTACTGGTGTAACTTCGCTAGCGAAGGAGATAGGCTCTAGCGGTACTTAGCACCCTAAGGACAGACAAAGTTGCGCTCTGGCGAACTAACGTAACTACCATAATTCACTAAGATTGAGATTTGACTGAACGTTAGCTCTTGCGCCAGACTTACCTTCGCCAGCTCAGACCAGGCGAAGTGCAATAGAGTAGAAAGGACTTGGTCAAAAAATAGTTTAAATTTTTTCTAAGTCCCATAAAACGCTGGAGTCTTTTACTTTTTACAGGGTAGGCTGAAAAGGATTTTTGTAAATTAGCGTTGTCCTGGCGAATCTACGCCTGGCGGAGTGTTGCGATGTCAGCGAAGCCGTAGCTGGCGCAATTTCGGAGGTAAAGTAAATTTGCCCCTAAGTGAGAATGAAGATTCCAGACCATTTTAGTCACTTGTTTGAATAACCTATGTTGTTGTTATCACTGTATGTTTCTCTTCTCTCTATTTCTTTTATTTTCCTATTACCTTTTATATTAATCTCGCAACACAAGCCTATAGTAATGGAACAAAAGCAGTGCGCAGATGTTAAATGGCTTATCTAAGGATGTATGTAATACTGTTTACTGAATCATGTTGCGTATACACAAAATAAAGAATTTATAAAAAAAATATATATATAACCATGTTACAACAAAGGCTGCACCCCCACCCCCATGACCCACTCATGGTTTCCCTGCCTCTGGGAAGATTTGTACTGAAATATGCTAATCATAACATTTATTTTTATGTACACATAAGCCAAAAGAGCCATTATGTATTTTAGTCCCTAAGACTCATGTCTGCTAGAATGCAGTTTAAAAATATAACAGTAGGTTCTAACTATAAATTAGTACATTAAACATGGTATGATCCTTGCTACAGGCATCACCAGTCTCCAGCAGTATATTTTCCTTCCTGCAGGCTGTTTGTACTTAAATGCAAAAAAACCCCAAAACAATAGAAATCAATATACACTTTCAAGAATACATCTGCCCATTGAGTATTTACCCCACCTCCCCCACCCATTTATTTCTTTATCTATCTTTTTTCTAATGCCCATGGGAAAAGTCATGGAATGAGGAAAATGTAGCCTGTGCTTCTTAGCGGGACACCCTTTGTCAAGAAAGCTTCTGCGCGATAGGCATTGCTTAGAAGAACAATTTAGAATTGATCTGCGTCCAAGAACGGGAGACACAGGATAAAATGACACAGCGCCTTTACAAAATCGACCCAGCCATGCACAAATGGACTGGATAAAGCTACTGTACATTCATCTGCCCCCAATTTAGCAAACCCTTTTTTTCTGTGCGGGCCAAAATCCATAATATATGTAATGTCTATGCACATTTGTCATTAATTAATCCATCCCATTACAAAAGACGCATTACTGCGTCTGCTGCAAACCAAGGAGAATGTATTCGTATAAAACTATTAATTATAAAAAATATATTTCTATGTAATTATTATTCTAATATAAATATTATTTCAATTATTTAAATACTGCTTGACCCTAAAAAAAACCTAGCCAGTAATCCGACAGTATAGTATTTTGGGAAATTCCTTATTTTATGTTATTCGGCTCTATGTAGCTAGGAGACTTGCGGTCCCATTGGGAGACAGAGTTTAGCATATAGGGTCCGGTGTTGACCAATTGGAACTAGGATGCAGGGAGATGTGGAGAGAATAGAAATGAGAGGGGAGGGGATGGGCGAGGGGTGGAGAGAGGACAGGAGCGCGCGTGTCTCTGTACTACTGCAGACAGAGTTGCAGATAACTGGGCGAGTGAACAGCAAAGAGGAACGGGGAACCTCACACAGGTAATACAACAAAATTAAATGAAGCAAGTTTTTTCTCTGTGCAAAACTGTGGTGGAGCAAGGAGATTAAGAAGTAAGAAGCCCTTTTGGTTCATTAATAATTTCTGAACGAAAGCCGGCTACGCAGTGGTTTTCAGTGTCTTTATAATTAGTGCATATATTTACACATTTGTGGTAAAAACATTGTCGGTGATTTGTCTGGCTTCTCATTGGTGATTGGCCAAATTCTTTAGTGGGTGAAGAAGGCAATTCTTTAGTGGGTAGTGAAGGGGTTAATCGGAAGGGAGTGTTTTTGCGCTGCAGATCTCTGCCCTCCCTCTTGACATATCACAATGTTCTTAGTTCTTGCTCTGCAGAATTTCTGCAATATCAGCACTCTGCTTCACCACCCCTCCTCAATCCTCTGATTTCCAATTCCACTAGCAAAGCCAGAAAATGATGGGAATCGATGCTCCTTTAGCAAGATAAAGTGAGCTTTTTTTGCCCCTTTGCAGTATACATTCTCCTCACCTCGCTGCTTTGCATAAATTAATTTCAAAACCAGGCCCTTCAGCATCACTTATGTATCTTATGTACAGCACAATGCCTATTGTCAATTTACATATGCTTTATACTGTGTGTGTGTTGTCTGCATACTTCATTGAGTGTTGTCTGCTAATGGGGAGGCTTGTAGTTTATACAATAATATATACCGGTACTGTAGAGCCCCCCCCACCAGCAAAACAAAGGCTGGTGTTTCACCAGATCACTGGACAGAAAGTTTATTTGCAAATATATAAATTTTTCCTTTGTCAGGATTGTGTGGTTCTGCATCAGTATACAGTGCAATGTATTCATATGGACACAATCTATTTTAATAATATTAAAGTGCTTCATGTTCATGACAATTGCATCATTTTTCAAGCAGAATTTTCATTATTAGTTCATTGAATATTGGCGATATTGGTGTTTTCCTGAAGTAATACCCATTAACAAACTTGATTATTGTGATGAGGTGTCTTTTGGGTGACATCCCGCGTCATCTGATGAGTATAGGCTAATGAAAATGCATAATGCAGAGCTGTATTATAATTATTAACAAATATATTTTTTGCCTTGTGTTCGGCCCCTTTAAAATCCTCAAAACACTACAGTTTCTATGAATTTGAATGCACTTTTTGCTATTGAACTTAATTCTGTTTCAAAACACAGCAGACTAGAATTTCATCCCAGGGTAAAAACATTGAAAGTGGCATCTCTGACATAATGATTGTAAAATACTGTACATGTATTCTGGGCTGCAGGATAACTCGGCTTTTGGTATTATTAGGCATTATGTCAGTTGTTTGTAATTAGATACCCATCATTTGACAAAGCATGTTTATTATCTTGTTACAGTGATTACATTTTCACAGTTAGGGGCAGATTTATCAACTGTCGAGGTGAATTTTTGAATGAAAAAAATTTGAATTTCAAGTTATTGTTTGTGTACTTCGAATTGGGAATAGTTCAAATTCGATTAGAATTTGAAAAATTTTTCGAAAATTTGAATATCCAAATTTATCATGTACTGTCTCTTTAAAAATTCGACTTCAACCATTCACCATCTAAAACCTGCCGAATTGCTGTTTTATCCTATGGGGGACCTCCTAGAACTTATTTGGAGTCAATTGGTGGACTTTGAAAAATCAAAGTGGTTTTTGGGAAAAACTTTGAATCAAATTCGATCGAATGCACTGTTACTTCGATTCATACTATTCAAATTTGGCCAAATACAGACCTATTAGATCAAAAACTGACCTATTCGACCAAACAAAATATTAGACCTAATTTCGGTTGGTCTTTTTGAATTCGAATTTGGAAGTTTTATCAATTAAAAATTCGACCCTTGATAAATATGCCCTTAAATATCACATTATGGTCACTATTACCCAGGGGTTCAATTACTTGCACATTTGCTATATATTCTAGGTTATTAGAGATCAGTACATCCAGTAAAGCATTTTTTCTAGTTGGCTCTTCAACAACTTGTGCCATAAAATTGTCATGCAACAAGTTTATAAACTTGTTCCCATGAACTGACCTGGCAGTACTGTTGCTCCATTCTATATCTGGGTGATTAAAATCCTCCATTATCATTACTTTTTCCAAACTAGCAGCCTTTTATATTTGCATAAGGAGCTTAGCTTCCTCCTCTTCACTTACATTAGGGGGTCTATAGCATACTCATTTTCTAACATCATCTCCTTCTTTATATTATCTTTTAAATCCTGCCTAACACACAGACATACCCCTCCTTCTTTTCTATGTCCCTCTGAAACAAAGTATAGCCACTGATATTAACTGCCCAGTCACGTGACTCATTCAGCCATGTTTCGGCCACACCAATCACATCATATTTTCCCTCCAGCACCAGCACCTCCAGCTCTCCCATTTTAACAGTCAGACTCCTTGCATTTGCAAACATACAAATGTTCCAAAAAATGCTAATGATCGTACCTTGAAAAAAGGAAAATGGAGAAAAAAACAAGAAAAATATAGTGCAGCGTTCCTTGTAAAATTACACCTCAAGGTGATTCCATTCACACAATTATTAGTGTAGTGTTCCCCACCTCAGACCTTTAGTGCAGGTGAGACTAGTTTCATATATACTCAAACACCATCATTGTACACTGTGTTTACTAGTGAAGAAAAAGTTTTTTTTAGAATAAGTGAATACCCACACGGTTTTACCTCATTTCTGGTAGTTGATTATACTCAGAGACAGCTAGAAATGAATTTCACATATCAAGGATGCAGTTCTTCCCCCGAATCCTTCCTCTGGACAACAAAGAATGGCATGTGCGGAAAGTGTTTTGCAGTACTTTAATAATAAAAATATATTGCACTTACAATATTTCCACTTTAAAATCACTTTAAAAATAAAAAGCCGGTCTCCCCCACTATATGCTGGGATATCTGCCGCATTCCTTTTTTGGGAGCAGTTCTCCTGCAGTGTGTGCTGGGGTGTCCGCGGCATGTCTCCTTTGTGAGCGGCTGTCCCACTGTGTATGATGAGATGTCCGCAGTGTTCCTCAGACTTCATTGCGCATGTCCCTGTTGCTTCTGCTTACATCACCGCTGACGATCAAATGCAGTTGTCATCTTCTAATTCTCAACATTTCAGGCATTGATAATTTAGCAATATTACATCCGTATTACTTACAACAATACATACCCAATATAAGACCAATTTTATATCTATAACAGAAAGGGATTTTAGTTTATGTCTCCACCTGCTTTCTCACTACAGGGTGCTGGTTGTCAGGTCTCCTCCTCTCCAATGTGGCTTAACTCTCTCTATGCCATAGCAAATTAAACCTGTCAAACATTTATTGTGTTTTTCAGTAAAGTGTTTGGATACAAGATAATTCATAAAGCCCTTATTGATATTATTTTATGTTCCCCTATTCAATCCTTTATTTTTCTATTGGTTTTTCCCACATACTGGAGGCCACAAGGGCACTCCAGTACATATATAACATCAGTTGTATCACATTTGATTACATCTTGGAAACCAAATTTTTCCAGTTATCTTACTATTAAAAGTTTTAGTCTTTTTTGTGTGTCTGCAAGATTTGTAGAGATTGCACGGACCTTTAAAGCAATCATTAGTATTTTTCTGTTCCTTTTTTTTTGTGAGTGCATACCAACTTTTGCTTTAAATTAGAGGCCTTTTGAAAAATAGTTCTGGGTTTCTCTGGGAGCAAGGATCCTGATGTTTTATCCAGACTTTAAACTCCCCAATGTTTCTCAAAATTAGTCTTACTTTCCCTTGCTTTGGGGTTATAGTGGATTATAAAGCAAAAATCAAAATCTTTCTTGTTAGTTTCTATTTATTTGTCTCTTTTATATGTCAACATTTCCCCTCTATCCTCATTTCTCACCCTCTCACAAGCTTTTTCTATCATTATATCCTAACTGAAAAGCAACTGATTTATGTAAAGGACTAACCTTTTCTCCTACTAACAAACCTAATAGTTTTAGTCTTTTCATCGATGCTAAAAAAATTATAAGAAAACTGACTCTTAAAAAGTATTTTATGAGTAATAGTATGTAAATCTACCTTTATACCCTCACAAGAAAAAGGGAAAGCAATTGATGTATATGAGAGGCTATTTTTTTTTATATTTTACCAAAAGTCCATAAGGACCCAGTAAAACCTCCAGGACTGACGATAATTTCCAGTATTGATTCCTTAACTAGTAATCTTTCTCATTACATTGATACTAAGTTGCAACACTATGTTACAAAACTAACCTCATACCTTAAAGATTCATCCCAGGTCCTAAATTACAGAATATTCCATGGGAACCGGGCATGATAATTGCCACACTAGATGTTAAATCTTTAAACACATGTATTAAACACATATTAAACAACAAGGAATGAAGGCAGTAGAATATTATTTATTAAAAGATGGGGACGTGTGAACATTCCAAAGAATTTATTATGAGAGGTATTGATTTTATACTTAATCATAAATTCTTTTGGTATGAGGGTCATTATTACCTACAGATTTGTGGTACCACCATGGGGACTTGCGTCGCACCGAGCTACGCAAATTTGTTTATGGTCATTGGGAAGCTGAAACACTCAATATTGCGGAGCTGGGCGCAGGCCTGTCCCTATGGAATGGTATATTTCTGATATATAAATAATTTGGAATAAAAGGGAAGTAGAATTTATAAAGTTTAAAGAAAGACAACAAAAACTATATGAATTTGGAATTCTCATTAAATTACAGCTCTGAACAAATACATTTTCTAGACCTTCAAAAAAATACATACACAAACTTATGTTAAATCGGTAGATGTAAATAATTATGTTCTTGCATAAAGCAATCATAACCCCCAGTGGATTAAAAATATTCCCAATAGACAATTTAACTGTAATAACCTAATAGATTACTATAAACAGTAAAAAAATGCAAATATGTTCTCACCAACCTCTGATAAATTTACATTTTCTGAAAAACGCTACTAATCATAGCTCATAAAAAGGAAAATGGAGAAAAAAAACAAGAAAAATATAGTGCAGCGCTCTTAGTAAAATTACACCTCAAAGTGATTCCCACAATTATCATTGTGCTGCACTATATTTTTCTTGTTTTTTTTTCTATTTTCCTTTTATCGAGGTAGGATTATGTATGAGGTACAAACATTTAGTATCCAAGATTTAATTTAATGTGATACAACTGATGTTATATATGTACTCGAGTGCCCATGTGGCCTCCAGTATGTGGGAAAAACTAATAGAAAAATAAAGGATAGAATAGGGGAACATATAAATTATATCAATAAGGGCTTTATGAATCATCTTGTATCCAAACACTTTGCTGAAAAACACAATAAATATTCGACAGGTTTAATTTGGTATGGCATAGAGAAAGTTAAGCCACATTGGAGAAGAGGAGACCTGACAGCCAGCACCCTGCAGTGAGAAAGCTGGTGGATACATAAACTGAAATCCCTAACCCCTAACAGTCTCAACGTAGACTTTAATTTACGAGCCTTTCTGTTATAGATATAAAAATTGGTCTTATATTGGGTATGTATTGTTGCTAAAGTATCAATGCCTGAAATGTTGGGAATTAGGAGATGACAACTGCATTTGATAAAGTTTTACCCTACAAAAACATTGCTGCTATAGTATTTATGCCTGAAATGTCAGGAATTGGGGCATTGTAATAGTACTGATAAAGTTTTAGCTTTCAAAAGACTTTGGACATTTAGGAGTGGAGGCAAGGAGTAATCGTCATCGCTCAAGGAAGAAGGCTATTTGGTGAAAGCGTCATTGCTGACGTAAGCGGAAGCAACAGGGACATGCACAGTGAGGTCTGAGGAACACTGCGGACATCTCGGCATACAACAGCTGCATCCTTGATATGTGAAATTCATTTCTGGCTGTCTCTGAGTATAATTGACTACCAGAAACGGGGTTAAATGGGGGGTATTCACTTCTTCTAAAAAACCTTTTTCTTAACTAATAAACACAGTGCACAATGATGGTGTTTGAGTATATATGAAACTAATCTCACCTGCACTAAAGGTCTGAGGTGGGGAACACTACACTAATAATTGTGTGGAATCACCTTGAGGTGTAATTATACTAAGAACCCTGCACTATATTTTTCTTGTTTTTTTTTCCATTTTAATTTTTATGATCAGTAGCATTTTTTGGAACATTTGAATTTATTGGAGGTTAGAGAGAACCCAAGTGTGCACTTGGTTTGGGACTTTATTTTTTTTGATTTGCAAATATACATTTAATACTGGTACCAAATTGAACATATGACATGTAGTCCTCCCTAACCCTCCTCCCTACACCAATCTCTCAGCCATTAATCTCACTAAACTCCCACTGTATTCTTAATGTTTCTCGTGGCACAGGTAATATCTCTGAGAAAATTGCATGTCAAAGATTCATCCACCCATAAACTAATTTTTGAAAGATGAAAGATAAAATAATAATTGTTAGCATCTTTCCATTATATATTAATTTGAAGTTAGTTGTAAATGTAATTGCAGTTATGGTGGTCAAATATAACTTTTTGTAATGTATAAATGTTGTTAGTGGTGTACCTCAGGAGTCTTCCCTTGGTCCCTTAATAAATGATAAATTATGCCATTGTAACTACTTTTGCTAATAATTCTAAATTGTTCAAAACTATAGGGGGTCATTTGCAAGTGCTAGTGCACTAAGGAGCAGCACAAGAGTGCACCCCTTACTGCTCCCTAACTTGCATGTCTGAATGATGCATAAATTAGGGGATGGGTGGAGGATAGGAAGAGGATGCCAATGTGCCTCCCTGAGCTGGTACCTCTTGAATATAGCTCTGGCCATTTACATGGTGCCAGCCACAGGACTTTGTGCCTATAAATGGCCTGCAACCATTATGCAAGATCAGAACCTAATGTGGAGAGATTATGGGCTTTCTTTGCACTTTGCACAATGCATTCTGTTCCACAAAGGACCCATTATAAGCTCCATGAAGGATGTTGCCACTTTGCATAGTGATTAGACAAACCGAAGAACAAACAGCAACTTGAGGTGAGATTCAATGTTGATAAATGTAAGGTTATGCAACTGGGCAAAAATATAAGTGCTAGTCCCTCAAATCGCCCCTGTATGGTTACCATCTTACAGTCCATCTTTAATAAAACATTCAACCCCAGAGAACATGCATATGTTCGGGAAAAAGAATTGAAAACCTACAAGCCCGAAACACTTGTTGGGGCATAACCAAATCAAGTTCCATTAACATCATCCTGCTAGTGGCATCATACAAGGTATTATTTAGAAGGAATTTCACACAGCGTCCAAGACAGTGGCGCCCCTAGACGTTTAACCCCTCCAAATCAAAACCCACACACATATCCCTACTTTCACATAAATTATATATACCCATATATACTAACTATATAATTTAGTATCACAATAGCCTTTGATATTATGTCTGTCCAAGAAATCATCCAAGCCATTCTTAAAGGCATTAACAGAATCAGCCATTATCCGGCCGTGCATTCCACAACCTCTCTGATCTCACTGTAAAGAACCACCTATGTTGCTTCAAATGAAAGTCCTTTTCTTCTCGTCTAAAGGGGTGGCCTCTGGAACGGTGATACTCTTTATGGATAAAAAGGTCCCCTGCTATTTGTCTGTAATGTCCTCTAATGTACTAGTGTAATCATGTCCCCTCATAAGCGCCTTTTTTCCAGAGAAAACAACCCCAACCTTGACAGTCTACCCTCATAATTTAAGTCTTCCATCCCTCTAATCAGTTTAGTTGCTCGTCTCTGCACTTTCTCCAGCTCATTTATATCCCTCTTAAGGACTGGAGTCCAAAACTGCACTGCATGCTCCAGATGAGGCCTTACCAGGGACCTAAAAAGAGGCATAACTATGTTTTCATCCCATGAGTTAATACCCTTTTTTATCTAAGACAGAACTTTATTTGCTTTAGTAGACACAGAATGACACTGCCCAGAATTAGACAACTTGTTATCTATAAAAAACCCCAAGATCCTTATTTTTGCCGAAGTGCATAACCTTGCATTTATCAGCATTGAACCTCATTTTCCAGTTTGCTGCCCAGTTTCCCAACTTAGACAAATCACTCTGTAAAGTGGCAGCATCCTGCATGGAGCCTATAGTTCTGCACAATTTAGTATCATCTGCAAAAATAGAAACAGTACTTTCAATGCCCATCTCCAGGTCATTAATAAACAAGTTTAAGAGCAAGGGACCTAGTACAGAGCCCTGCGGTACTCCACTAACAACACTGGTCCGATTAGAAAATCTTCCATTTACCACCACTATCGTTTAGCCATTTCTCTATCCAGGTACAAATACTATGTTCCAGGCCAATATTCCTTAACTTAACCAGTAACCTTCTGTGTGGCATTGTATCAAATGCTTTAGCAAAGTCTAAGTAAATCACATCCACTGCCATCCCAGAATCGAAGTCCCTACTTGCCTTCTCATGAAAAAGAATTTAAGTTAGTCTGGCAAGATCTATTACGCATAAAATCCTACTGGCACAAACTTGTAGTATTTTGATTTGATATGAAGTCCAGTATCTTATCCTTTATTAACCCTTCGAAAAGCTTTCCTACCACTGACGTCAGACTTACTGGCCTATGGTTTGGATGCAGAGAACGGGATCCTTTTTTGAATAGTATTAGCAATTCGCCAGTCTCTCGGCACTATGCCAAACCTCAAAGAATCCTGAAAAATTAAGTAAAGAGGTTTGGCAATCACAGAGCTACGCTCTCTAAGTACCCTGGGATGAATACCATCTGGCCCTGGACCATTGTTTATCTTAACATGTTCTAGTCTCCTTTGAATTTCTTCATGTGTGAACCATGCATCATTAGTTGTATTACTAGAATTGGGACTATCAAGAAGGAAACCTTCATTAACTAGATAATTGAAGTCACCCATTTCTGTAGACAGACGAAAAATATGTGTTCAGAATCTGTGCTTTTTTTTGTTTTCATCAACCAGCTGACCCCCCCTCTGATATTAAATGTCCCACCCCTTCTTATTTAATTTTTTTTCTATTAACATATTTAAAAATAATTTTGGATTATTTTTACTGCTTTCTGCAATATCCTTTTCCATATCAATTTTAGCTTGCCGTATAGTTTTTTTGCATGATGTATTGGTCTCCTTGTATCTTATAAATGATTCGGCTGTCCCAGCTAACTTGAAAGCCTTAAAAGCTGTCTTTTCTTACCCACCTCAACACCAACACGTCTATTGAACCAAAAAGGTTTTGCTTTGCAACGATGTTCCTTGCTTACAAGGGGAATATACTGACATGTATATTTATTAAGTAGCATTTTAAAGACTTCCCATATTTGTTCTGTGTTTAACTCTGTGAAAAGCATTTCCAACTTAATATGTTGCAGAGATTCACTTATACTATCAAAGTTTGCACGTCTGAAATTTAGTGTCTTAATTACTCCCTTATAGAATTGCTTCTGCAACAGAATCTCAAAGGAGACTGTGTTTTGATCACTATTTCCTAAATGTTCACCCACACAAATGCTAGAGATGAGTTCAGTATTATTAGTTATTACAAGGTCCAAAAGAGAGTTATTCCTAGTAGGTTCTTGAACAAAAACAAAAAGTTGTCATTCAGCATATTTACAAACCTACTAGCTTTTTCTGTCTTGGAAACCCCATTACCCCAGTCAATGTCTGGATAATTGAAGTCACCCATAGTAACAACTTGACCCAGCTGTGAAGCTGTTTGTATCTGCAAGAGTAGGTGGGCTTCATAGTCGTCACTTATACGAGGTGGTTTATAGCATACACCAATGATAATTATCTTTGTAACCTTTTGCCCAGTCAATATCTCTACCCAGAGGGATTTCACCTCCTCACCAGTGCCAGCAATGGTTATTTCTATAGTGGCTTTACATACAAATACACTCCTCCACCCTTTTTAATCCCTCTGTCCCTCCTAAAAAGGGTGTAACCTTTTAAATTCACAATCCAGTTACATGTTTCATCCCACCAGGTCTCAGTGATACCAATTATATCATAATTTTTAGAGTATGCAATTAATTCTAGGTCTCCCATTTTACCCAACAAACTGTGTGCATTTGCCAGCATACAGCGGAGGAGGTTACTACTTTTAGTTAAATTTGCATTACTTAGTGGAGAATTATATATTAAATTTGTATTATTCTGTTTTCCTTGTAACAGAGGGACAGCTGGTAAACTGTATGCCCTCCTCTCTCCTCCCCCATGACCCCTTACTAATACCACTGCCCTGTCTATCCTAGCTTCCCCATAATTCTTTATCTCACCCACCCCCCTTGCCTAGTTTAAACACTCCTCCAACCTCTTAGCCATTCTTTCCCCAGCACAGTGGACCCCCTTCCATTTATGCGCAAATTGTCATGACTGTATAGGTTGTACCCCAAGGAAAAATCAGCCCAGTGCTCTAGGAACCCAAACCCTTCCTTCCTACACCACTAGAGCCACACATTTAGCTCCCTAAGCTCCTGCTGTCTTCCTAAACTTGCACGTGGCACGGGCCAAAGAACTTTCCTTGATTTTAGAGCCTAGACCCTGAAATCACTCTTTAAGGTCTTCCATCTACCTTTTATTTTGTCATTAGTACCGATATGCACTAAGACAGTTGGGTCATGGCCAGCCCCACCCAATAATTTGTCTACCCGATCAACCACATGCCGAACCCTGGCACCAGGTAGACAGCAAACTGTTCGGTTGTAGCGATCCGGGCGACAGATTACCCTATCCACTTTCCTAATAATTGAATCCCCTCCAACTACAATCTGCTTAGGCCTGACTCTGCTCTCCTCCCCACCACTACTAGAGAAACTGGTCTCAGTTCGAGATCAGCCCCATCAAGAATTGCCAATCCAGAGTTCACACTCCCATCTTCTTCACACATCTGGCAAATTTGATGAGCTGTGTAAACTCTTGCTAGGTCCTTGGAAAAAATTAGGATGTCATCAAGGTACACGACCACAAACTTTCCCAAGAGATCCCGGAAAATGTCGTTCACAAATTCTTGGAAGACAGCAGGGGCATTGCAGAGACCAAAGGGCATCACGAGTTATTCATAGTGCCCATCACGAGTGTTGAATGCTGTCTTCCATTTGTCACCTTCGCGGATGTGGTTATACGCCCCACGGAGATCCAACTTAGTGAAGATTTTAGCCCCCTTCAGTTCTGCAATCAGAGGCAAGGGATACCGGTTCTTAACGGTGATTTTATTAAGACCCCGGAAGTCAATACAAGGACGTAGGGCTCCATCCTTCTTCTCCACGAAGAAGAATCCAGCCCCTGCAGGAGAAGTAGAAGGGCGAATAAACCCCCGCTGGAGATTTTCTTGGATAAATTCCTTCATGGCAGAGGTCTCTGCTGGGGAGAGAGGATAAGTGCGACCTCTAGGAGGCATGGTTCCAGGCAGGAGATCAACTGGACAATCATAGTTACGATGAGGAGGGAGAAATTCTGCAGACTTTTTAAAGAAGACATCGGAGAATTCCTTGTAGAAGGAGGGAAGCGTCTTCAAATCTGACGTAGAAATATTCACCCTCTGGATGGGTTCAGCAGGAAGGCAGTGCTGTTGGCAGTATGGACTCCAACGGGAAACCTGCCCCGAGGACCAATCAATGATAGGGTTATACAGGCGTAACCAGGGAAGCCCCAAGACGACTGGAACAGAAGGACATGAAATAATCAGGAACGATAACTTTTCTTTGTGTAAAGTCCCAACCTGCACAGGCAATTCCCCATTCGTCATAGAGATAAACTCGGATTCAAGGGGTCGGTCATCAATGGCGGTTACTTGAAGTGGAGGAGTCAATGGGAACAGAGGAACATTCATATACTTAGCAAAGAGAGCGTCCATGAAATTTCCGGCAGCTCCAGAGTCAATAAAAGCTGAGCCAACAATGGTCTTAGTGGACAGACGGATCTGTAAAGGAAGGAGAAACCTGTGAGTGTTCTCTTGAGAATTCGGAGTAGTGCCCCCTACATGAGTTACCCTAGATATACCTCGGGGAACAAAACTCGTGGGCTTCACAGGACAAGAGTTTGCAAAATTAGATTGTCCGCCACAGTACAGACATAGGCCAGCCGTCTGTCTACGAAGCCTTTCTTTCTCAGAGAGACGAGCTCTTCCAACTTGCATAGGTTCCTCCGGAGGAGAAGTAGACGCTTGAGAAGCTGGAGTATGCAAAAGAGGTCTTTGGAAGCGTGGTGCCAACAAGGGTTGAAATCTTTTACTGTGCTCCTTCTCTACTTGATGCTCTCTGAGACAAGTGTCCACTTTAATGGATAGAGCAATCAGATCTTCCAGCAGGTCAGGCAACTCCCTGGAGACAAGATCATCTTTAATTCGAATAGACAGACCTTGATAGAATACATTAACAACTCTTCTGTCTCTAAACTTCTTTCACTAACCTCCTCCCTAGGCTTATCTTTGTGCTCAGACTCCCCCTCTCACTCCAATGGTAATGCTCTGGATCTCATATTTACCAGACTCTGTTCAACCTCCAATTTTACTAACTCCCCATTTCCCCTCTCTGATCACAATATGCTCACATTTCAACTCTCACTAACTCCCTCCTCACCCCCTGCTATTCCCCAAACACGTACTTACCGTGACTTGCAAGCTGTAGACGTGTCACATCTCTCTTCTTCCTTTGACTCTCTTCACTCTAATATCTCAGCCATCTCATGTCCTAATGAGGCTACCTCTGTCTACTATAGTACTCTCACCACTGCCCTAAATGAGCTTGCTCCTATAAAAACTAAACGTTCTCGACCCAAACCACTTCAACCTTGGCATACTGCTCATACAAAAGCGCTCCAAAGACACTCACGTGCACTTGAGCGTCGCTGGCGCAAATCCCGTTCAGAATCAGACTTTTGGAGCTACAAATCCGCCCTGCGCTCCTTTAACACCAGCCTCTTCCAAGCCAAACAAACATACTTTACTTCACTCATTAACTCCCTTTCTAAAAAACCAGCACAACTTTTCTCCACCTTTAACACTCTCCTTTCCCCTTCTCCACCCCCTCCATGCACATCTGTCTCTGCTCAAGATATTGCTGAGCACTTCAAAAACAAAATTGACACTATCAGAAGGGACATTACACTACTCAACCCCCTAGACTTCCACCACCCTCCCTGCACACTGCCCAGTCTCTCCTGTGCTCCTTCACCCCTGTCACTGATGAGGAAGTCTCAAAGCTTCTGGCCTCTTCTCACCTTACCACCTGCCCGCTTGATCCAATTCCCTCGAAACTTCTCCGCAATACCAATCCTTGTCTAATCAAAGTCTTAACTCACCTATTTAATCTTTCGCTCTCAACTGGACTGTTTCCTTCTCAACTAAAACATGCTCTTGTCACCCCCATTCTGAAAAAACCCTCTCTTGATCCCTCCAATCTTGACAACCTCCGACCTATCTCTCTGCTACCTTTCATCTCTAAACTACTTGAGCGCCTAGTCTACAACCGACTTACCTCATTCCTCTCTGACAATAACCTGCTGGACCCCCTACAATCTGGTTTTAAGCCACAACACTCCACGGAAACTGCCCTGACTCGACTAACTAATGACCTTTTAACCGCTAAAGCCAACAATCATTTCTCACTACTAATACTGCTTGACCTCTCAGCCGCATTTGACACTGTAGATCACCCTCTCCTCCTCCAGTCCCTCCAGTCGCTTGGCCTTCGTGACACAGCCCTGTCCTGGTTCTCTTCTTACATCACCAATCGTTCCTTCAGTGTCTCCTACAATGGAGTATCATCTTCTCCCCTACCTCTTTCTGTTGGAGTTCCTCAAGGCTCTGTCCTGGGACCATTACTATTCTCCCTCTATACTTCCTCCCTTGGCAAATTAATAAATTCGTATGGTTTCCACTACCACCTCTATGCTGACGATACTCAAATCTATCTCTCATCTCCTGATCTCAACCCAGAACTCCTAACTCGCGTCTCCTCCTGCCTGTCCGCTATCTCTACCTGGATGTCGCAACGCTACCTTAAATTAAACCTCTCTAAAACTGAAATGGTTCTCTTTCCTCCAAGAAACACCAGTAGCATCCCCGAAGTATCCATCATAGTTAACAATTCCACTATCACCCCCTCTCCCCAGGCCCGGTGCCTTGGGGTTATCCTAGATTCTGCCCTGTCATTCACTCCTCATATCCAGTCACTTATTAAATCATGTCACTTCCACCTAAGGAACATATCCAAAATACGATCATTTATCACCCAAGACGCTGCCAAAATTCTTATTCACTCTCTCATCATATCGCGTCTACACTACTGTAACTCTCTTTTAATTGGCCTCCCCCTCCAGAGACTGTCACCTCTCCAGTCCATAATGAACACTGCTGCGAGGCTCATACACCTCAGCAACCGCTCATCCTCTGCCTCGCCATTCTGTCAATCCCTGCACTGGCTTCCGTTGCCTTTCAGAATCAAATTCAAATTAATGACACTGACTTTCAAAGCACTTCACAACTCTGCTCCACCCTACATCTCTGAACTCATCTCTATATACTCACCCACTCGCTTATTTCGCTCCTCTACTGACCTGCTACTCAACTCTTCACTCATTACCTCCTCACATGCTCGCATTCAAGACTTTGGAAGGGCTGCACCCCTCCTCTGGAACGCTCTCCCACGATCTGTCCGACTTTCTCCCAACCTTTCTGCTTTCAAAAAATCTCTGAAAACGCACTTCTTTCGAGAAGCCTACCCTCACTCTGCTTAACTACCAAACGCAACACCACATTTCTCACCCACTTACTTCGATCTTGCCCACTCCCACACCTTGTGTATTACTCCCTTCCCTTTAGACTGTATGCCTATGCATAGGGCCTTCCTCACCTCTTTGTACCTGTATTGATTGTGATGTTTGTTACTCCATATATTCTATGTATGTAATTCATGTGATGTAGTTGTATAATCACAGTTACTTTACAGTGCTACGCAATATGTTGGCGCTATATAAATACATGTTAATAAAATAATACAGCCTTATAGGCATCGTCATTCCAGGAAGTCTCAGCCATCAAAGTTCTAAAGTCAATAGCATAGTCACTGACACTGCAGTTTCCCTGCCGGAGTTGCAGAAAACAAGAAGGGGCATTTGTGACCTGACCCGGGGCATCAAACACAGTACGAAATGCTTGAAGAAAAGCCTTGAAAAGTCACTGGAGAATTCTTCTCCCAAAGAGATGTTGCCCACTCAAGCGGTTTGCCCACCAAACGAGACATCACATACCCCACCTTGGAACGTTCATTGGAGAAGTGCGAGGGTTGAAACTCGAACTGGATCTGGCACTGTGTAGCAAAACCTCTGCAGGCTTGTGGGTCCCCACTGAAGCGAGGCGGAGGTGGAATGCGAGGCTCACCAGACGAGGAACTTGCATAGATGAGACAACCGCCAAGGGAGGATTTACAGCAGGGGGCGCAGGAGGCATACGAGAGAGAAGGGTATCGAGCCTGCCCTATGCGGTACTGCTGGGCTTCATAATCCTCCATGCGGGATGCCAGTCCACGGAGCGCTCGTCCGACATCAAGCGTAGCTTCCTCAGTAGGATCTATGGCCCAAGAATAATGTCAGGGAGCCGGGAGCTCCCTCCAGGGAGGTAGTATGGACCAAGGAGGAAGCCCTCTAGTGGGAGCAAGGTCGCGGTATCCAAAGGGTTAAGCAGAATCAGTAGTAGTGGTCACAGGCAGGAGTTAACAAGGGCAGGCAGATGAGATGCAAAAGTCCAAAGTCCAGGCAAAGTTCAATAACACAGGCAGGTAATAGGAATCACGGACAGGGAGCAGGAATCAAGGCTGGAAGCAGGAATCAGGGCTGGGAGCAGGAATCAAGGCTGGAGCAGGAATCAAGGCTGGAGCAGGAATCAAGGCTGGAAAACAGGCAGTACAGGAACCAAGGATCAGTAGTGATTTGAATCCTATTCTTGGGCACCGTCACAATGTTTTGGGCACCCTTTTATGACGAGATCCCGGCACCAGTGATGACATCATCATGTAGCGACGCTGCAGCCATGTGTTCAGCATGGGTGCCGCCATCTTGGATCTTCACTGTGACCGCCGGGAATGTAAACAGCGCCGTCAGGTACTTCTGGCAGTCCTGACAACGTCATCCTCACCAGTAGTGAAGTTGTGAGGGAAAAAACTGAGATATAACTTACATGCCTCTTGAAAAACAAAAAATGTACTCCTATCCCCACTAAACTTATCAGGGAAGGGGATTTTTGGGTCATGGGAAAAACCATTATTACTCAGAGTAGATGACGGAACAGACCCCTCAGGATTCACAGAAGAGGATTGCTGAGCTGCATTTAACCTCTCTGAGAGATACTGCAGACCTTGAATAAAAAAGTTCTGTTTTCCCTCTTGTTCATCAAGGCGCTGGAGGAGGGTTGAGTACAGCAGTTCAGTGGTTTGCTGAATAGCGGGAGCTTCTTCCATTTTCTTCCGTCTCATGGGCCCGTTGTACTTTCACGTTTGGCAACCTATATCCAGAACCCAAGCTAAGCTCCCTGGTCACGGCTCTCACTTCCTCCTATAACCGTCGCATTTCACATCGGGAGGAGCCCTCGGCTAATCAGATGCCGCCAGGTCTTATTTGAGAGAGGAGCAAAGCTAACGGTTCTGGACGAGCAAAGGGGCACGATCATCTCACAAGGATACTGGAAGGAAGAACACCACCAGGAACAGGCAGGGTAGGCCAGCACAAGCAGAGAATTGTCAGACAGGCCGGAATCAGGATAGGAGAATGTAGAATAGACAGTGGACAGGCAAAGGTCAGATTGGAGAGGTTAGAGTAGTCACAAGCAGGCAGGATCAGGATTGGAGAGGATCAGAATAGTCAAAAAGGCAGGCAAGGGTCAAAACCAGTAATAACAAATAGAATCAGGCACCTAGGAACTTTACAAATAGAACCTAACAACGGGCAGTGATTTTGAGTGCCAGGCCCCTTGAAAAACTTGGAATTTCACGCCGTTGCACGATGACGTCTTCACGCCGGCGCATAAACCCGGCAGCGCGCCGGCACGCACCATAAAAGAGCTGGCGCTACAAGGAAGAGGACGCATGCGGCGGGTGTCCCCGCCGGAGACATGGCGGGGGACCCCGCCGCCCACTAGACCACCATGGTATGGTTCATTCCTTACACCAAGTTAGGTGCAGCAATGGGATTTAATGGTAACGATGATAAACAATTAGCTGTGCAGAATAAGATGGAAGTCCAGTACAACCAGGAAGGTGAGCAAGTCTGCATGCAGGCTAGAGGTCTAGGACAGGCAGAGTAATAGGGCACAGACCGAAGTCAAAGGACTTATATGGACAGTTGGGACTAGTGAATACACTTTCTGAATCCCCAAGAATCCTGGCACAAAGTCTATATTGTCTGCCTTGGGGTCTTAACCATTTTCATTGTTGACAGAGGCAACAGACTGAAGTGGTTCTACTACTGTAAATGTGAGCAAAACCTATTCATAGAAGTACCATTGCTCCAGAAAGTGCCAAAATAAGCAAATCTGACAGAGCTCTTCAATAGGCTGCATGCTACTAAACAGTTCAGCAGTGTAAACAATCTAAGGTCCCTAAGAAATTCATACACACTATGGTCAAATTTTATGAGAAACCAACTGCCAGTTGGTTTTTGGAGAAAAGGGGAAACCAGAGTGTAATACGCTAATTCACTAAAATGCAAAGTTTTGTCCCGGGCGTCAAACGCTGGCGACTTTTCAGTTGCCGGAGCGAAAATACACCTGGCGATAGGGTCCGAAACTGCGCTAGCGAACTGTTAGCGAATTGTCGCTAGCGTTAGCCACTTTGCTCTTTAGTAAATCTGCCCCTTTTAGTTTTGACAGTAGGTCTGTGGTAAAATGTAATCTCCTCTCAGGGTAAGGCATTTATCTGTAAAGATCACTGGTCTTGCCAGTTAACTTGCATTATATGACTTTAGTCCATTCTGCCTGTGGAACACAGTACTCCTGATGAAAGATTTTAAAGGTTTTCAGGTATCCTGTCTATAATAAAAAATGCGGAAAGTAGCAGTAGAGTAGTAGAGTTATTTTTACAACAGGTTTGTAGAGCTTTGACCTTTGAATTGATCCTGCAGAACTTATTTCAGTAGTTTGTTTGTATACCTTTCATCATCATCATCATCATCATTTATTTATATAGTGCTGTCAAGATACGCAGTGCTTTACTGCAGTTATAGCAAACAGGGAATAAATGGTGGATAACAAACAAGGATTACAGAGTACAATAGGGTTAGAAGGACCTAGAGATTAGAGTTTACAAACTAAAGGTTAGGGTACAATTGAGACATTAGGATTATATAAACACTTTGTCATTTTTGATACAGCAAAGATTAATTAAGGTACATGGAATAAGCCTCTTTAAACAGGTGGGTCTTTAAGGAGTGAAAGTTTGGAAAGAAGGAGAAAGTCTGACAGCTTGTGACAGAGAGTTACAGAGAAAAGCAGAAGCCCGAGAGAAGTCTTGTAGACGAGAATGGGCAGAAGTGATCAGAGGAGAAGTGAGGCGAAGATCAGAAGCAGAGCGAAGGTTTCGTGAAGGAGTGTATTTGGAGATTAGAGATGAAATATAGGGAGGTGTTTCATTATTAAGGGCCTTGAATGTGAGTGTAAGTAATTTGAATTTGATTCTAGAAGAGATTGTGAGCCAGTGAAGGGACATGCATATGGGAGCAGCTGATGCTGAGTGGCGAGCTAGATGAATGAGTCTAGCGGCCGCGTTTAGAACAGATTGGAGTTGTGAAAGGTGACTTGTTGGAATACCTGTGAGGAGTAAGTTGCAGTAATCAAGGCGGGAGATGATGAGAGACTGAATCAGTGTTTTAGTTGATTCTGAACTTAGATATGGTCGTATTCGAGCAATGTTGCGCAGTTGAATACGGCAAGATTTTGTGTTGTGAAAAAGACAGATGTGAGTCTAAGATAACTCCTAGGCAGCGTGCCTGTGTGGTGGAATGAAAGGTGGTGTTGTTTACGGTGAGTGATAACTGAGGGACAGGGGAAGATCTTGGAGGAAATATGAGTTCTGTATTTGAAAGGTTCAGTTTCAGGTGGCGCTGTGACATCCAGGAGGAGACAGCAGAGAGACAGTCTGTGACTTGGGAAAGGACAGAATTAGAAAGATCAGGAGTAGACAAGTAGAGTTGGGTGTCATCAGCATAAAGATGATACTGAAGTCCGAATGACTGGATAAGTTTTCCTAGTGAAGTTGTATAGAGCGAGACCTTTGAGTCTTCTCCAAATTTTGGAGTTTATGCTACACAGTGTGGTACAAATCAGGTAGGTGTCAGTGGTCCTTAAATAGCTGATAATGGGTTATTAACAGGAAACGTGGGTTCATAGTTTTGTTCCAACAATGCTCATTTAGCTAGTACTTATTCTCAGGGATTTCTCTTGGGCAAATATCTACCCACACACTGTTTATAACATTGAGTTAGTTCTTTATAGCAAACTCTGATAAAGTTATATATGTTCATTTGCAGCCACCATGCATTTTAACCTGTTCAAAAAAGCTGAGGCTCCACTGCCTGAAACACATACAATGATGACTAGTACAGAGCCATCGGTTGTATCACAGGATAACTCTACAGCTGTGGCTGGGTCTGGCGACAAGAGTGCAGATACCTTCAGAAAGATCCAGCAGGAGCTAATGAATCAGATCAACAAGATCCCACGTAAGTCAAAAAATATAGTTTGAAGTTTGGTTGCTCTCCAGGTGACAAGAAACTGTGGTTTGAATTTTCTGCAAGTGTGCGTGATAGAGTTAGCTTTTAATTATATAAGCTTTTAATTTATGAGACATGTAGGAACCACAAAAAACAGTACGGTTCTGTTATTTTCTTTTCATGCTTAACAGGCAACTTGAGTTAACAATTGAGTTAAGTGTTCTAAATTCACATTGGGATATCCATGAAGGCAAGGTAGTGTAAAAAAGCTGCATGTTTTGTGTACTATATTATTTGAATAAAGGTATATAAAGATATTCCTTTATTCTTTATTATTAAATATTCCTGTGATGCTTTGCGTCCTAGTGCCATACATGTGTTAATGTCGGTCTAAAATACTTTACAACTGGTGTTTATTTTTATTATTTGTGATTCTTAAATTATCTAGCTATTCTCCAGTTTGGAATTTCAGCAGTTATCTCATTGCTAGGTCCAATATACCCTATCAGCTAGGCAGTGGTTTATAAGAGACTGGAAGATGAGTAAGGATGCAAAGAATCCTGAATCCCAATTCAAGATGAGTAGATAGGGCCTGTATAGAAAGATAAGCAATAACCTTCCAACAATAATAATGCATACCTTCCGATTTTGACAGCTCAGCCTGCAGTCCTGGGTTTCTTACCAAAATGTCACGAATTTCTCTTTGATCTCCTGCACTGACACTAGAAAAAGATACAAAATGTCAGAAAATCAATTTAAAAAAGAAGCTTTTTGGCAAAGAGACCAGAACTCTAAATATATACATTTGTAACAATTTAAGATAAGCAAAGATACAATTGAAACTATTTAAGATAAGTAGATAACTGATACAGCATAAAGGACAATTCACTTTCATTAGCAAAATTGTTATAATACATAAAACATTGCACTAAAATTTCCAGAAATGTGTGAAAACTTTAATAACGTGCCACATTTTGTAAAAAGTACACGGTAATTAGGGGATGTGGTCATACAATGGACATGGTCAAAAGATCACCATTGAAAAGTGCAGCTTTAGCTTGCTCTTAGCCTGCATTAAGCTTTATGGATATGTAACACCCTCTTGGCAACCCCCCTGGTGCCAAGTTGTACCATCTACCAACTCGGGTCCTGAGTCCCCTTTGCAAGATGAAAGGGTACTGGGAAATTCTTCTCTGGCTGTGCATCCACCTAATGGGATCTGTAAATACACCTGCTGGTGGCCCCATTAGGAAAAACATTCAACACACACTTAGTACTGTATAACAAATAACTTTATATAAGAGAAAGTGCAGTTTAAATGCAAAGTAAAACTGACATAGTATACATATGCATTTCAAATAGCATGACCCACTACCCTGGGGATCCTGTGACAGTCCAGTCCTGGTACTTCCCTACCAGGCAAAGTCCCGCACTACTCCATTGGCAGATACAGAGTCTCAGTTCCTTATGCCCAATGAGCACAGGTAGCGCTATTGCCAAAATACCTCACTGCTGGGCAGATTTGCTCCCATGTGGCAGGCACTCAAAAACCTGTATCTCAAACATGGGTTCTGCTGGATCCTTTCCTTTTCTACCCTCCCACAGGCCACTCAACCGGGGCTTACACAGACCTGGCAGGCTCACACAGAGCTGGAACAGGCATCCACAAAGGCTCCAGGTTCTCCTAGCCGAGCCCACAATTTGCTTGATACATATGACAATGGCTCCCAGCACAGTCCATAAAGCTGGCACACGGTTGCTTAATCCATAGTTGAACTGTAGCTCCCAGCACTGTCTATAGCGCGGGGACTCCAAATCCAGATTTGGAATTAGGAGCTTCAGACCCTCCTGTTCTAGCTCCCAGGCATCGGGCTGCCTACCCAAGCCTCAAAGGTATCCTGCTTCTACATCTTTGCGGCTCTAATCACTATCTCCTCAGTGAAGTAATATCCAGCAGTAAAATCAGTAATCAGTAATGGCTGTGTGAGCACATGGCTCTCCTATTTATAGTCAAGTGGTGCAGCAGTGACACCTAGTGACATCCTCTGGTATCGGCCATGCTGCACACAAGGGCTCCTGCCCCTGCCAGAACCCTAGGAGACCCCATAGCTCAAGTCCAAACAGGGGATTTAGACCGTAGGGAATTAACCTTACAGGTCCCTACAGATATGCCATGTATTTGATTTGTCAAGGACATTTATGCTGAGTATACCCTCCCGCCTCTCTGCTGCATGTACCTTCATGCAAGCCAAATCTGCACTTTTCAACTGGGGCACAGCGTGGTTCCGCTTCTCTTAGCCTGCAAAAAAACACAGGCTTAGAGCAGCAGAGCCAAAACTGTGTGTGCCCTTGCCCTTAAAACTCACAGGGGGTCATTTATAAAGTTTGCGCAGTGCATATTTTTTCACAAATGGTTGCATTGTCCATGTTTTTTCCTGAATGCTAATATATTGCACTGCTCTTCCGTTTTTTTGCAAATTCGCATTGTGAATAAATGTTCGGAAATGGCGTGCAAATGAGATGGGAGTTTGCGCGAGTGCAATGTGCGAGGTTGTTGTGCACGAAAATATTGTTGACAGCAACTTAAATTCGCACTTTGCAAAACTGTTTTGCGAATATTTTCTCCCGCCACCAAAGTTGTGGCGTAATTTAGTTCCAGAGTGTGCACATAAATATTCGTAATTTGTGTTTTTGACATATTTAAAAATCTCTTATAGACATTCGCATTGTGAAAAAAAATTTGCAATTCTGTTTGCACCACACTTTTTCAGCATTATTAATATAAACATGCGCAGGGCAAATATATTCAATTTGCGAACCAATCTGCCTTGCACGAAGTTTATAAATGACCCCCACAGGCTAATTGTTCTAAATTTAGCAATTTTCTCTTTATATGTGTTATGGACACATTATAGCAGTTTGGGTAATCAGTTATGCCTTAATATTATTTAATTGAATATTTATTCAGCTTTTGCTGTAGTTTGTTCTCTTTAAATATAGTTGGATACAGTTAAGGTATTATTATATAAACTGTACAATTTGCCTGTTTCCAATTACCTCTTATTTGCATACGTTTAAAAACAAGGATGTGTGTGTGTGGTTCTGGTTTTCCACTGCTTTTCCTCACCTGGTGCATGCCCGTTAATCCTTTTCTGTTGTCTATAGTGCCACCCTGGGCCCTCATAGCAATAGCAGTTGTGGCTGGACTGCTAATCATTACTTGCTGCTTCTGTATTTGTAAGAAATGTTGCTGCAAGAAGAAGAAAGGAAAGAAGGAGAAAGGAAAAGGAAAAGGAAAGGGAATGAAAAATGCACTCAATATGAAGAATATGAAAGGATCTGGGGGGCAGGTAACTTATAAATTAACATCCACTTAGCCACTAAATCACATCCAAATTCATCTTCTTAATTGTTTGCCACAATGTTTGCTTTCATTAGTGCAAGCCAATGTATAAAGTTGCCTCCCTTTCTTTCAACATTCTACAGACATCTACTCTAATTATAAACTACCCCAGTAATAAAAATTATAAATTTATTAAATATTATTTCTTTTTTCCTCTATTCTTTTTTGTATTTTACTGCTGCTTAACTGACTCTTGTGATGTTTGTCTGTCATGGTAAGTACTTTTTTTCCCCAATGAAAACATCTATAGAGCACAACGCTTTGCAGAATCTATAAGAAACAGTAATTCCTGACATTTTTTTATCTGTTATTCCAGATGTCTAAATATATAATGTTGAATTCGGGTAACAATAAACACGCTGCACAGTCTTGTCAAGTGCATAGATGAAGTTAATTATCACTTAAGGCAAATTGACACACTGGCCTGAAGGACGCCAAAAAAGCACCCAAAGTTACCATTCCGTACGGCATCCATTCTCTTCTCAGCCCAAAGTAGAGAAACCAACCTGGTTAGGGTGAGACAGGTTAAAAGGTGACAAAAAGCCCTTCATGAGGCAACACATGCAGTGTAAAGCATTCTAAAAACAGAAGGTATTTACATGCCTCATGCAACACATATAGCACTGCCTTCATACCAAAAATGAAATTTTAACTCTCACACAAGGTATTATGAGCAGAGACATGCAAATTATTCTTTTAGTTCCCGTGGCCAACTATGCATCAAGAACCGCTGGTTTTATAGCACAGATACAGCCTTATAGTTCAGAGCCATATATCAAAACTTGCAGACAGCCAGTTTCGATCTTGTTAGACCTAACAAGATCAAAACAGTCATTCTGTAGCTACCAAGCAAAAAAGGTATTGTGTTGCATAAAAAAGGGAATGAACTCAAGGGATAAAAACATAAATTTGCCTCTTTATAGGTCCCTGGAAAGGCCTCACCTGGAGTATGCAGTGCAGTTTTGCACTCCTGTCCTTAAAGGGATACTGTCATGGGAAAAAAATTTTTTTTCAAAATGAATCAGTTAATAGTGCTGCTCCAGCAGAGTTCTGCACTGAAATCCATTTCTCAAAAGAGCAAACTGATTTTTTTATATTCAATTTTGAAATCTGACATGGGGCTAGACATTTTGTCAATTTCCCAGCTGCCCCAAGTCATGTGACTTGTGCTCTGATAAACTTCAATCACTCTTTACTGCTGTACTGCAAATTGGAGTGATATCACCCCCCTCCCTTCTCCCCCCCAGCAGCCAAACAAAAGAACAATGGGAAGGTAACCAGATAACAGCTCCCTAACACAAGATAACAGCTCCCTGGTAGATCTAAGAACAGCACTCAATAGTAAAACCCATGTCCCACTGAGACACATTCAGTTACATTGAGAAAGAAAAACAGCAGCCTGCCAGAAAGCATTTCTCTCCTGAAGTGCAGGCACAAGTCACATGACCAGGGGCAGCTGGGAAATTGACAAAATGTCTAGCCCCATGTCAGATTTCAAAATTGAATATAAAAAAATCTGTTTGCTCTTTTGAAAAATGGATTTCAGTTCAGAATTCTGCTGGAGCAGCACTATTAACTGATTCATTTTGAAAAAAAAATTTTTTCCCATGACAGTATCCCTTTAAGAAGGATATGAATGAGCTGGAGAGTGTGCAGAGATGTGCAACTAAACTGGTTAAGGGGATGGAAGATTTAAATTATGAGGGTAGATTGTCATGTTTTCTCTGGAGAAAAGACACTTGCGAGGGAACATGATTACTCTTTATAAGTACATCAGAGGGCATTATAGACCACTAGTGGAAGAGCTATTTTTCCATAAAATGGATCATCGGACCAGAGGCCACCCCTTCAGACTAGAGGAAAATAACTTTTATTTGCAGCAATGGTTCTTCACAGTGAGGACAGTGAGATGATGATGTTGTGAGGGCTGATCCTGTTAACACCTTTAAGAGAGTCTTGGATAAGTTCAGACTGGGCCGGCGGGGCACCTGGAAAAATCCAGTCCTGTTCCCAAGCACTAAATTTCTTACCGCAGGTCGCGGCATATACAAGGTGCATGTGTGCATGTTGGGGGGGGGGGTTGCTGCTTGGTGGGGGAACCCAGTGACAGGGAACCCTGAGGGGGCCTTTCGACAGCAGCCATGGGCCCCCCAGTACGACCCTGTGCTTGGATGATTTATTGGACAAGCATAATATCCAAGGCTATAGTGATACTGAAATCTACAATTAATAAAGTTATTGGTGTATATAGTTTCAGTGGATGTGTGTAGGTATGTGCACTGGATTTCATCGGGAGGGGTTGAACTTGATGAGCTTTGGTCTTTTTTCAACCCAGCTTAACTATGTAACATGTGCATAAATCCTTCCTTGCTGTAGAATGATGTGAACATTGCATTGCCAACACTCACATCATTAATAACCATTAATGCCACCTTCTAAATAAACCTCTCAATAGAACGCCTAGGGTGAGGGAGACTAAAGTTCTTGATAACTAATCTGGTCACTGAACTGCTTATACAGTACTTCTGAATGTTCCTTCGTCAGTGCAATGGTGCAGACCTCTGTAGCAGCAATGCAACGAACATTATGAAATCTGCAGAAAAACATTCAGGTCCATGCCTCTAGCATAGCTTCTAATACTGTGTTATTGTTAAAGGGGTTGTTCACCTTTGAGTTAACTTTTAGAACGATGTAAAGAGTTATATTCTGATACTATTTGCAATTGGTTTCTATTTTTTAATCAGTTTGCAATTTCAGCAATCTGGTTGCTAGGGTCCAAACTACCCAAGTAACCATGCATTGATTTACATAAGAATATACTGCAGTATGAATAGGAGAGAGAATGAAAAGAAAGACGAGTAATAAAAAGTAGCAATAACAATAACTGCGTAGCTTTACAGTGCGTTTGTTTTTTAGATATGGTCCGTGACTCCCATTTGAAAGCTGGAAAGAGTCAGAAGAAAAAGGCAAATAATTAAAAAAAACTATACAAAAATACATATTGAAGACCAATTGAAAAATTATATTAAAATTATATATGTAGAATTGGCCATTCTATTACACATTAAAAGTTAACGTAAAGTTGAACAACCCCTTTAATGAAAATAACAGAAATATACACTCAAGCGTTTATGATGCAGTGCTTGAAAGTGGGGCATAGATGCAGACATAACTGAATGAAGAAATTAGTGACATTAATCGAAAGAAAATTGGGCATGTGACATGCTCAACATTTAAATAAATTCATAGGGCAATTAAAAGAATATGTTAGCATTTTAGAGAAAACTTGCAGTTTGCAGGGGATTAAAGGAGAACTAAAGCTTAACTAAGGAAGTAGGCCAGAAATGTTGTACATTGTGTTTTGGAGTTCTGTACAAGCCCAAAGCAACCACAGCCCTTTAGCAAGGAAGATCTGTGCCTCCAAAGATGCCCCTGTAGCTCCCTATCTTCTTTTCTGCTGATTCATTGCATGTGCTCTGTGCTCCTGTAAATTACTGAGCTTAGGGATCAAATCAAAATATACAGTATACATAGAATATAAATGTCACAATATAAGGCTGATTAGTACTTAATACAGATAATTACTACATGGCAGCTCAGAAACCAGTGCAATTAGCATCAAGGATTTAATAAGCCAGGACAGCGCTAATAAATGATGATGATGATGATGACAGGACATTCTCATTTTCTTCTAGATAATTTGCAACTACCCCCTTATCAGCTCTATATTCATCCCCTAATTTGCACATCATTCAGAATTTAAGGTATAGGAGAGGATGTGGGGCCCTGTTTTGTGCTCGCTGACACTTACCTCTGAATCTTATGCCAGATCTGCTGTAAGGTGCACAGAGCAGCCATT
The DNA here is from genome assembly GCF_017654675.1 of Xenopus laevis. Lineage (NCBI taxonomy): Eukaryota > Metazoa > Chordata > Amphibia > Anura > Pipidae > Xenopus > Xenopus laevis. Next base: position 54,296,850 of record NC_054374.1, on the reverse strand, counting down.
ACCCAAGCAATAGTGCTGCCTGGCAACTCTCAGTGCTATTGCACCATTGCTCAGGGGAATTACTCCTATTAAATTTTATAAGTTTATAAGTCAAAGTTATTGATGCGATATATATTTTTTTTTGCTTATATTCATTAATTATATGAAACTATTGTTTGCAAAATGATTCTGTAGTCTTTCCAGCCAAAAAGCATGACAGAATTGTAATTGTTTTGTCAGGAGAATAGTAACATAATACAAGGAAATACAGCTCCCATCAAAATGGTGGAACAAAGAAAAATCTGTACATCTGAAAAATGAGGCTCATTTATAAACAATGGGCAAATTTGCATGTGGGCAATAATCCACAGCAACCAATCAGTGACTGACTTTTTCAGCCAGCTGCAGGTTGAACAATTAAAGCACACATTTGATTGGTTGCTAGGGCTATTGCATACATGCAAATTTGCCCAGTGTTTATAAATGAGCCCCAATGTCTTTTGTCAAAATTTTCTTGGGAGTAAATGGTAATAAACAGTAAAGCATATCGCAACATTATAATCTGTGATAAAAGACTGCAATTGTATCTAAAATGCTTGTGCATATGTGCCAGGAAGTTCCAATTTGTTGAGGGGAAGAAATGCATTCATTCTGATAAATAATGTCTTTTTTAAAAACATTTCTTGCTTAGGGAACAGGAGATGCTAAATGGTATGTAAAACAAATTATTTTTTTTAGAATGTGAAGGATGATGATGATGATGATGATGATGATGATGCAGAGACTGGGTTAACTGAAGGAGAAGATAAAGAGGAAGAGGAGAAGGAAGAGGAGAAGCTTGGAAAGTTACAATTCTCCTTGGACTATGACTTTCAAAATAACCAGGTAACAATAAAAATCCCCACTGCAAGCAGTAACCGTCTATGGGGCAAATTCACTAACCTGCGTAGTTGCGCTAGCTCAGGCTTCGCCACACTCCGCCGCACTTCGCCAGGCAAAGTTTCACCATGGCGCCGCTAATTCACTAAAATCTGAAGTTGCGTCAGGGAGGTGAAAGGTAGAGAAGTTGCTCTAGCGTTAATTCGTCAAGCAAAGCGAAGTTATGATAGCGATGCCTAATTGTCATACGGCGCCAAGTTAAAGTACAATGGACGTATGTGTAGCAGCAAAAACATTACACTACACAAGCCTGGGAAAACTTCATAAAATAGAGTTATTATTTTGCCCTATACATGTGCCCACTGTATAGTTTAGGTGCCATATGTTGGGAAATGTAGGGGGGAAGGAGGTTACCCCCCAAAATAATTACGATCTTTTTCAGCCTATCACCCTTAAAAAATGAAAAGACGCCAGCGTTTTTTGGGACTTCGAAAAAATTTCAACTTTTTGTGAAGCAAGCACTATCTAGTCTATTGCACTTCGCCTGGTCTGAGGTGGCAAAGACAAGTCTGGAGCAAGAGGTATCGTTCAGTAAAATGCGTAAGTTAGTGAATTAGCGTAGTTATGTCCCTTCGCCATAGCGCAACTTCGTCTGGCGTAAGGGTGCGAAGTAGCGATAGAGTAGGTCCACTTCACTAGCGAATTTACGCCAGCGCCTGTTAGTAAATCGGCGAAGTAACGAAATGACATCACAAATTTGCGGTAGCGTTAGCCGCTTAGTGCTTTAGTGAATTTGCCCCTATATACATGACTCCCATCTATCCAGAATAACGTGTGCTTTAAGGGGGAAGTTTACCTTTAAGTTAACTTTAAGTATGTTATAGAATGGCCAATTCTTTTTTTTTTTAACAGATTTTCTTTATTACATTTTAAACATCCATTTATATAGAAAGAAGAAAGAGAGAGTATTAAGAGAGATACCTCGGGATAATCCGAGGAAAAAGGAAAGAGGAAAGAAGGGATGGGTCTTCTTTAGGCGGCTCAAAGTATTGTTGATGCGGGTATGTCTAATTGGGCAGCCCAATGTGGGCAAAAGTGCATTGGTCAGTTTCTGTCCTTATATATCAATAGGCCTCGTCTTTTCACAATAAAAATGCAATTTTCTACGTTGGGGAGTCCAAGCTTACTCTCCGCATAATGCATTATTTCCGCCCAGAATTTCAGGACAGTCCCAGAATACATGTCTATAAGTACCTTGATCACGGTTACACTTGGGGCATACATCAGGGCAACCAGGATAGATCTGGGCCAGTCTGTGAGGTGTCAGGTATATGCGGTTAAGGAACTTCGTGTGTATGTACTTATCTCTACTAGAGATGTTAGTCTCAGGAATTTGACACAAAATCTCCTTCCAGTCTCCATCATTCAACTGGGAAAACTCAGGCTGCCATTTCTGGCAGAAATGTTGGAGCGGATCAAAGTCATCTCGCAGGAGAAGGGCATAGAACCAACTAAGTGACCTCACAAGTTCAGGGCATCTCAGATATTTTTCTAAAGTAGTCTCCACTACCACTGGGGCTCTGGAAACTGAGCTGATAATGCATGACATAATTGCAAAGCTCTAAAGAGCATGTTGTTTTGCAGGTCAAAGTCTTCCTTCAGCTGTGCAAATTGTTTTATCTCCCCAGACCCAACCATATCCCCCAAAAACGTAATCCCCACCACTGCCCAGGTGGCAGCATCAGGCAAATGCCTTAATTGTATCAGAGTGTCATTCCCCCACAGAGGGGACCACTGATTTATCTTACAGCAAGGAGATACCACCACTTTTTGGAAGACTGTACATACCGTCTTCATACTTGGTGTAAGAATATATATCGAGGCCAGAGCCTTGAATGAGGAGAGTATCCCTGCCTCAAGAACCACCGCCTGGTTGTTTGTATTGGGGTTCAGCCACCACCAGCATATACCAGCTGGCTTGCATAAAAGTATAGCAGGAAATTAGGAAGGGCCAATCCCCCTCTGTTAGCTGGAGCCTGGAGAGTCTGCCACCCAATCCTCGGACATTCCCCTGCCCAAACAAAACCACATACTATGGCGTCTAAGTGCCTAAACCAGTTCCTGGGGGGTATAACTGGAGAGTTATGAAAGGCATAAAGGAATTTTGGTAAAAAAAACATTTTCAATATATGTATGCGTCCAGGTAACGATAAAGGCAGATTTTTTTTGTGTCTTTTTGTATTTCTGTCCCAAGGTATCTGAAACTATCCACCCATTGTAATAGGGGGCCATGTCGTACGTCAATGGGGAAAATTAGAGATTTCCCCCAATTAACCCGGAGAGCGTAAAAATCTCCAAAGCCAGCGATCTCACTCAAGAGCTTGGATAGTGAGTCCCTCGGGTCTCAAGCATGTCATCTGCGTAGAGTGAAAGTTTTTCCTCCCACCTCTGCATCTGTAGCCCTTTAATTTGAGGGTTTGTTCTAATTTTAATAGTTAGGGGTTCAATCGCGAGGGCAAAGAGAAGGGTCGACAATGGGCATCCCTGTCGCGTCCCTCTAGCCAAGGGGATCTCACCAGATTACCCGAGTTTACCCGTATTCTAGCCCTGGGGGAATCATATAAGGCCTTAACCCACGCTATGTAGTTGTTACCTATTGCAAACCGAGAAAGGTTCTGCCACAGGTAGGGCCACTCTATAGTATCGAAGGCTTTCTCGGTATCTAAGGATACCACGATTCTCTCCCACATTCCAGTGTCGGACTGGCCCACCGGGAAACCAGGAAAAGTCCCGGTGGGCCCAGGTGTCAGTGGCCCTCACACTGCTAAACATTTGGCCTATTTCATGGCCATTCCCTATTCTTATGAGAACAAAGAGGCTAAATATTTGGAAAAATAGAGTATAGTATGTAAAGCAAAGAGACTAGGAAAATAGAGGTAGAGTGAGGAGAGGAAGAGTGGGGCCCTGGTCTAAGATGAATTGGTGGGCCCCTGGTTTGAGGTTTTTGGGTGGGCCCCTTGTGTCCCAGTCCGACACTGCCACATTCTGATGATTGTAAATATTAGTGTACAGGCATCTAATATTAATATCCGTGAGAATAGCCAATTCTAAGCAACCTTTCAATTGGCCTTCATTATTTCTTTTTTATAGCTTTTGAATATTGGCCTCCTTCTTCTGACTCTTTCCAGCTTTTCAATCTAAAAAAAACAATGTTCTGTAAGATGTTTTCTTGCTACCATTTATTACTCATCTTTCTTTCTTTTTCTCAGTCCCCCTCCTATTCATATTTCAGTCTCTTATTCAAAGCAAAGTAAATTGAACCCTAGCATCAGCCACCGCTCCCTTATATGCGCTCTGTATGGTGATGAAGAAGTAATGGGACCTTTAGAGGACAGGAAGGGGGAGCTTACGTTCCCCTCCCTCCTTCCAATATTGTGCTGATGAAGTAGATAGTTGAGTGATTGGTAATGCACTTGAAATCAAATTATAATCACTAATGTGAAGTATTGTGTTTTTCGTATTTTACTATTTTTTTTTTTTGGTCTGTTGTTAATGCGTGGCTTTTTTCTTAACAGATGCAAGTGGGTATCATCCAGGCAACTGAACTTCCAGCATTAGACATGGGGGGAACATCTGATCCTTATGTGAAGGTTTTCTTTTTACCAGACAAGAAAAAGAAGTATGAGACCAAAGTGCATCGCAAGACACTCAATCCAATTTTCAATGAGACATTTACATTCAAGGTGAAGCATAGAATACTTTTGTTAGATTTGACATCTATTTTCAATATTATGATTGGTACTTTAAACTTCGTTAAGACACATCTTTCCATAGCTCTAATATAATTAACAGTGGTAATTGCAAATTCAGGCTGAATCATTATTATTATTGCTTACAAAAAAAGTTCACAGCAACTACCTGGTATCGAAAGGTGCACCAATAAACCTGCACATGCATCTATAAATGTAGATAAACCCAAACCTTTTACTTTGTTGCTTATATTTCAATCAAATTTCTTATTATACTTTGCTTATTGGTTTCTAAAAAGAAGTATACATTCAAAAAAAACCTTAACTGTTTCTTTGGTTTTTTTCCAGATTCCATACCAGGAGCTAGGGGGGAAGACTTTGTGTATGTCCATCTATGATTTTGATCGATTTTCCAAGCATGATATCATAGGAGAAGTAAAGGTTGCTATGAACACTGTAGACCTAGGTCAGCCAATTGAAGAATGGAGAGATTTACAGAGTGCAGAGAAAGAGGAGGTGAGATTATATTTTTAAGGTTAATGTTTACAGATTTTAAATTTAACTTTTCTTGAGGGTGAATATTTGTGGATACACCATTCTTCAGTTTTAGAAAACATATAGACACATATCAACCCACATGGAATTTTCAAGATCCACACTATTTTGTCCTCCTCACCTGATCACTTGCCGGAGCAGCTTAGTCTCCGAATCACTTGACTCACAGTCAACCTGTACTCTTTCAGACTCCAGAGTGATGACAGTTTTACAGTTACAGTGATGCCAGTTCTGGGTTATGCAGAACGCAATGGGTAGTGCTGCAGCAATAACATATGGGGTTAGATAATGGTTAAGTAAGGATAAAAATAATTGAATGTCAGTAGTTCAAGGTCTGACTAGACACATGCTGTTCTCTTCCTGCAATTCCTTATGACATATATTTTTGATCTCTGCATAGCATTTTCATCCCTATTGCTCCCCCCCAGGGCCTGGGTCTGATTTCTTCTTCTGCTTTTCGTCAGATTTATGCCAATGTATACATAGCATTCAGAGGACAGGATGCATATTTACTTAGTAATATAGTAGATGAAGTTGATAAAGCACAAGAAGATGAAGTTGAAAAAGTTCAACTTTTGTCTAAGTGAAATATGCCTGATTCTACATTATTCTAGATCCAATTCCTAGATGATTCAGTGGAAGGAGAAAAAAAAATGTATAGTTGTTTTAATTGTAGTTCTATGAGTCTCTCGGAAGTAATTTAAACACACTGGCTACATATAAGCAAAGGTTTTTATTACATACATAGATGGAAAAGATATACATTACTAAGGAAGCACAGTATGCAAGCAACCCCTCTCTGCCTGTACGACTGGGAGATCCCTAAACAGTCCGCAGATTGAGGCTCAAATGGTTCACAGAAGGCACTGTGGCCACGCACGTAAGCCCCACAGCAGAATCTCAACTGACCAAATAGTGACCCCCAGTTTATATATGCTTTCAAACAGTAAGCTCATTGAGAGGCTTAGTCAATTACTCATAATAAGCTCATTTAATGATTTAGTCAATAACTCATAATGATTTGGTTAATAACAGATCTTGCTTACCATGTGCTCATCAGGATCTGGCCAGACTCCCAACAAGCACATCTGGAACAGAGATCTTATCTTAGCTAACTGGTAGCTGAATAGCATATTGTGCCCCTATCCATAATAAAGAAGAGTCTGATAAGGGCTTCAGAAACCATAAGCATATGGATAATACATATGAGAATAATGACCAAGTATTAGGTCATCGAGTTGATTACTTCCCATAATTTATCTTGCACAACTCTTCATTATACAGGATTATGGATTATAAGGCTGCTTTGTAAATACTATGATACAAAGCTTTGTTATATAATTATACATCATAAAGCTGTCTTTTTACACTATATTGGGCTCAACATACAACATTGGGTTCAACAGTAGAACAGTTCTTTGTATTATATTTTTATACAGTTCTTTATCAAAGTATTGCGATGAGCTATTGGGTTTAATCAGAGTATTACCATGAGCCATTATTGAAAAAAAAACTCCTATTAATACATTCCACCCTTTGGCTCCTGGTAATACACATAAAACACACTTCTTGTCCCCCCCCTTTTTTTTTTTTTTAATATTCTCTAACATTAAATGGTGGCTATTGAAAATACATGCTTTGATGATGAATTGAATCCTCTGGGCTGTTAATCTCATTATTATAAAGAAATGTGGCGTTATTATAGGTGGCAAACGTATCATGAAACACATTAATAGCCTAAAATCAGGTAACCAATCCCACTAACCCCCATGATTGTATCCTCTAACTCTAGGCATTTATCAGTATTAGAGTGTCTGTTCCTATGGACAAAAGCCTGTCCTGCTGCTTTTAACTAAACTTGATTTATATGTTGGAGCAGATATATATATTGGAAATCATTACGACTAATTATGAATTTTAGTTTCCACCCATTGATTTACAATATATACTGATCTGATCTCATAGACTGATAATATTCCCACTATTCTAAGGAGATAAACAATTATTGTACTGAAGTGAGCAACTAATTCTGAGTGAAGGACATCGCCTTGAACAAAAGATTAAACAAATCTCATGTACATTCCAGGTCATAAAATATTTCTACAATGATTCCTGTCCAGTGAGAGAATCTATGTCCACCAATAGAAATTTATTTCAGGCAAAAGTGGAAAAACATGTATAAGCATCCCTTTTGCTCTGCATTATTTTATTATAGTCTATTGGCTGGTCTAAACAAGTAGGCTGAGGGTAGGTTACACTGGAGGCTTTACAGAGTTAAACAGTGCTTAGAAAACATTCTGTTTACCATGTCATCGCCATGCATTTTTGTAACAAACTTGCCTTAATACAGACCATTGGCAACTGGGTATATTTCAGCAGAGTTTTAGTATCAACACACATTCTGCCACTGCCTTTCCAAAACACCAATACATGACCAGTATCCACAAACTCCAACCCATAAGGGCACAAATCACCCAGAGCATTCAAATCACTTGGGATGAGACTATCAAGTCTAACGGTGACTTCTTATAAACTACTATGTCCTTCAACAGAATTATATACTTTCCAATGTATTTTAGTATTATACACTCGATTATCTAGTATTGTCTAGGATTTAGGTATTCCATCCCTTTAATTAGTTTGGTCGTATGGCACTTTCTTAATCTGATATATATCCCTTTTAAGGACTAAAGCTTAAAACTGTTCCCTAGCCTGAAGGCAAGGCTGTAAGAGCAACATACAAAAAGGCAAAATCACATTTTATCCTTTGAGTTAATCCACCCCTTTTGTTTCTCTTTGTATACTACAAAATAGCATTTATTATTTTTGTAGTCACAAAATGACACTGCTTAGAACTAGTCAAGTTTTTATCCCATTACATTAAAGATGTGCTGTTACCCTATTCCCACATATGCAATCATTTTTGTACCTTAATATTACATTTTTGATACTATATTGCAATTATGGTTAACATTATGTTTCCCATAAGATTATGAATATCTGTAACCAGAGATCTTATGAACTGACCTTGTAATGTCTGTCATATAACAGACTATAACAATTCCGTTACCAATGATATAATAATGCTTGTGAATTTCAATTTATAAAACCAGTTGGACGAAAAGGCATTGAAATGGTCACTTGTAAAGTCCATGTTGATGATAACTTTTTTCTAAAAATAAATTAATGTCTAAAGAAGTTTTTCATCCATATTGAAATAAATTGTAGAATCTTTAGAACTGAAGTCTGTTGCAGATAAGCAATGTCCGAATCTGTGTTTACTGTCCATTGAAGATAAGCAATGTCCGAATCTTTGTTTACTGTCCATAGTTTGGCAATTAACTTGTTTGTTAATTCAGTAATTGCAGCCATGTTATACATCTACAAAACAAAGGATCAAGGTAGCATCAGTTCTTAGCATTTAAGATCTGATTTATAACTTTTTATCAACTTTTTTTTTACATTTTTGTCATTTTATCAAGACTTTTATGTCTCTTATTTTGCATCAACATTGTCTTAAATCACAAAGACAAGACAAAACATATAAACACATAACTCATTCATGTGGGCCCTCTCACACTCAGAAACATACAAAACAAAAATGTTTTAGTAACTTGCAAGTTACAAGTTTCATTGTTAGGTATTTTACCGTGCTTCTGTCTCTTTTTTTTTTAGAGAAAAAAAATAAAAAAATGACCATGTTGAAAATTTTCAAAAATCACTATGTCTTAAATGTCCTACACAAAAATGTGTAAGCTTAAAAAAAATTGTAAGAAAAATAATGTCTACAATTTGTTAATCACATCCTTTATAGTATGCCATGGTTTATCCCCTCCTGGCCCATCAGTAATAAGGGGATACTTTCTGAATGCTCCTACTGCAGCCAACATTAACAAATTGGTAGGTTGTTGGCTAAAGGCATCTTGAATGGTGGAATCATGAGTTAGCTGCACAAATTTAGGTGCATCATCTTGATCTATAGAAATGCCTGCAGCTCCCATGTCATACAAACGTACTAGCCAAGTAGTCAAATTTTCCCCTGGCTGTTGTTTAAATTTCGTATGTATGTCAATAATTTGTTGTTGTGAAAAATCCTCCGTAATATTTGTATAATCTATAAATTGATTTAGAATTACTATCTTCCGTCAAGATAAAGATCTACATTCTCGATCGGAACCAGAGGAATTTTGTTCTTCAATTGAATTCCAAATATTACCATCCCAGACTTCTGGGTCCCAATCTGCAACAGCAATTGCAGCCTGCACTTTTCTCTGACTGATCTTTCCCTTTTTGTTTTTATAGTGTGCTATTCTTACAGCAGCTTTTTCTGTGTGACATTGTAACTGCTTTAGCTTTTTAGTTAATATATTATTCTCAGCTTCAGAAGTATTCAGCTGAGCAGCTTTTAACTGAGTTTCAGCAGAACCTAACTTCCTCAAGCTTCACTTTCTGTGTAATTAAATCAGAACAGTTTTGATGCATCTTTCTGTACCCAAACAAAAGGATCCAGCCTCGTCTAGAAAATTACTTCTTGACTCCCAAAAATGCAAAATGTCCTTTCACTAACTTTGAACTGCTGTTAATTGCAGTAACTTGGTATTTTCTCACTTTCTAAAAAAGTATCCAAGCCTTTCTTTAAAGGGGAACTATCACGAAACTATCACCGGACTCTCTATCCTTACCACAGGATAGGAACCTGCTGAAGGGACAGGTACGTTTTACCAGCGCCAAAGAATTTGAGAGACACACAGTTCCTAAGCGCACCAGTTGCCATAGCAACTGGAGCCCACGCCACTGCTCTCGCTCCCCACTGCCTGCACTAGCCAGGCTGACTGAGGCAAAACACTAGCTTACCGGAGAACAAGTAAGCCGTTCATCAGGCGCATTATTGTGACAGCGCACACAGCCCTCAGGTTAGCAAAACTCGCTGCCCCCAACTCCCCTACTGTTCCAACTCAGGGGCCTCTATTAAGGGCTCTAGTCGTCATTACACAAAGGCTAAAAGCTAGGCCTTTTTGGACCTCATTAATGACATGCCAACCACTGAGGCTAAAACAAAGCAGAAGGCAAAGTCTAAGGCAAAGAGGGCAAGGAGGACAGAGTGGGAGGACTCCCATCCTGCCCCAGACCCAGATGGTCCTATAGCTGACAACAGCCCTGAGCCTGGACAGCCACAACAGACAGAGCAAGCCCCCTTCAGGGGAACCACATTTGCCACAAACTGCCCCAGAAGACTGACTGGGCACCTCCCAGGCCCAGTTACACCATAACCAGCTGTTTGACCTGATACCAGCCGAATCTCAACTGTAGTCAGGGGAGATTAATCCACATTCTTCTGCCTCACTGATGAGCTCAAGGGACAGAGACCCTCACCTATGTCAGTTCAAGACAAGGGCGCAGGCTGCTCAGGGACATGCTCCAGACTTCCAGTTTCCAAGGCCGATAAGGTCCTGGGTATGTGTGATACAAATGTTACAAAATGGATGTACTGACATTAGTTGGAGTCAAGGGAACAACCGGAGTTGAGGTAATTAATATGGATATATTAACATTAGTTGGAGACAAGGGAACAGCAGGAGTTTAGGTAATTAACTTATAAACATGTTTATCAAGGAGGAAGCATATATCTCATTCACATGGTTATAATTTTAGGCATACAACTATTATTTTCATTCTCATGTTCACAGTTCTAGGCATATGACCATTATTTTGGTGTATGTCCACAATTAGGATAATGACCAAATTCTGTTATGATTGATTATTTTATTGTTACACTAGTATAAAAAGAGAACTCAGCGGAGGGGGCTTCGGGACTTCATCTACAAGCAGACGTTTTGTGTAGAACCTGGCCCTATTGATCTGGCTTTGAGAGTTTCGCTGTACTTGGCCTGGGGTTCCCCAGCTGATGTTCCTCTCAAAAGTCTGCCATGGGAAGCTCGGCTAGACATTGTGTTGTGTTCAATTGATGATCTATTAATTTTCTTACAATATATTATTCTTATCTTATGTTAATCGGTTTGTGCATGTGTTTTATTTCTATCCCTGCACGTGATAAGTCTGCCAAGGAGAGCTCGGCAAGACAGTATGCAGATAAAGAAAGCAAAGTCTTTCCCAGTATTCCAGTCTATTACACAGGCCATAGAAACGGAGTGGCACGCACTGGAGAGACGAATGAATTTGAGAAAGAAATTATTTACAAAGTCATCCTGGAATACAGAGTAAAATGGGATAAGCCTCCAAAGTAGATTCGGCCAATTATTGCTTATCTAGGTACACCACGCTACCTACTGAAGATGCCACAGCATTCAAGTATCCCATGGATAAGAAGATGGAAAATAAGTAGCCACTTTCAGAACAGCAACAGCCATGTTAGCCCACACTGCAAAGTTTTGGACACAAGAACTTTTGGAACATTGCCACCAAGACAAGTTTCTCCAAAGCCGCAACAGAGGTTCACCAACATCTTTCAGCAAGCAAGGCGGCCAGTACAGGCCAGTGCTAAACCTCAAACCACAAAACAAGTTCATAAAAAAACAACATTTCAAAATGGAGACACTATGCTCCGTCATAAACACAGTGGAACCAGGGCACTTCATGACGACCATAGATCTCAAGGATGTGTAAATACACATACCCATACATCAAAAACACCAGAGATTCTTAAGATTTGCAGTAGCTCAAGGGCCCTTCCAGTTTTGGACCGCAGCCCCACGTGTGTTTACCAAAATCCTGGCTCCAGTGGTTGCCATCTTACGACGAAGGGGCATCATGGCATTCCCTTACCTGGACTATATACTTATAAAGGGTCCGTCACTAAAGGTAATGGAATTTCACACACAGCAGACGCTCAACATACTAAATGAATTTGTATGGCTGATCAACCACAAAAAGAACGCTCTACAGCCATCGCGCCAGATTCACTTTATGGGGATGATTTTCAATTCAGAAGCCCAGATGGTCTCTCTCCCAGAAGACAAGATAGCTAATTTGCAGATCTCAATACGATGGTTCTCGACGAAACAGACGTCACCAGAAGACTGCCTCAGAATACTGGCCATAATGGTGTTATCAGTAGAGGCGATTCCGTACTCGCACTTCCATATGAGGGCACTTTAAACAGCATTCCTCCAAGTTTGGAACAAGAATCACAAGGATCTCTCACAAGTCATTCCTATCAACGACACAGTCAAGTCACAGATCACATGCTGGCTACAGACCCACAACCTCTCCCAGGGCCATCTCTGGGCACACCCGCAATGGAAATGAAAGCCTGACGGGCTGGGGGGCCCACATGGAAGGTCTGTCCTGCCAAAGGCGGTGGACTCAAGACGCGACACAATGTCACATAAACATCCTTGAGCTCGGGGCCACCTACACTTTTTGCCATTTGTCGCTACTTCTCAAGGCATCACCAGTCCGGGTGCAACCGGACAACGTAACCACAGTGGCCTATATCAACCACCAGGGGGGAACAAGGATCAGGGCGGCCATGGAAGAGGTGGGAAAAATCTTTGTATGGGCAGTAGAGATGTCGCGAACTGTTCGCCGGCGAACTTGTTCGCGCGAACATCGGGTGTTCGCGCTCGCCGGAAGTTCGCGAACGTCGCGCGACGTTCGCCATTTTGGGTTCGCCATTGTTGGCGCTTTTTTTTGCCCTCTCACCCCAGACCAGCAGGTACATGGCAGCCAATCAGGAAGCTCTCCCCTGGACCACTCCCCTTCCCTATAAAAACCGAAGCCCTGCAGCGTTTTTTCACTCTGCCTGTGTGTGCTGAAGAGATAGTGTAGGGAGAGAGCTGCTGCCTGTTAGTGATTTCAGGGACAGTTGAAAGTTTGCTGGCTAGTAATCGTTTTGATACTGCTCTGTTATTGGAGGGACAGAAGTCTGCAGGGGTTTGAGGGACATTTAAGCTTAGGTAGCTTTGCTGGCTAGTAATCTACCTTCTACTGCAGTGCTCTGTATGTAGCTGCAGTGGGCAGCTGTCCTGCTTCTGATCTCATCTGCTGACTGCTGCAATAACAGTAGTCCTTGTAAGGACTGCTTTTATTTATTTTTTTGTTGTTTTACTACTACTACTACTACTACTATAAGAGCCCAGTGCTATTAGTCTAGCAGTGTTGGGGAGTGGGACTGGTGTGCTAATCTGCTGCTCCTAGTAGTTCAGCAGCACCAACTTTAATTTTTTTTTTTTAATATTCATTTTTTTTTTATTTTACTTTTTTTTATTTTACTACCGCTGTAGTAGTGTATAAGTTGACCTTTTAGGCATTATTTGCCCTGTAGGCATTTTTTGCCCAGTGTGTTATTCAACCAACTGCCATCTAGCTGTGTGACCTTGTTCACATTCTGTCTAAATATCCATAATATTACCGTCTCCAGAAAAAACACCGGAGTGACTTTTTTCAAGCAGCCATAATATATTTTACGTAATCCGTATCCATCGCTGTAGTAGTGTATAAGTTGACCTTTTAGGCATTATTTGCCCTGTAGGCATTTTTTGCCCAGTGTGTTATTCAACCAACTGCCATCTAGCTGTGTGACCTTGTTCACATTCTGTCTAAATATCCATAATATTACCGTCTCCAGAAAAAACACCGGAGTGACTTTTTTCAAGCAGCCATAATAAATTTTACGAGATCCGTATCCACCGCTGTAGTAGTGTATACGTTGATCTTGTGGGCAGTATTTGCACAGTGTTTTCTTCAACCCGCCATCTAGCTGTGTGAGCTTGTTCACATTTTGTCTAAATATTGATAATATTATCGTCTCTAGAAAAACCACTTGAGTTACTTTTTTTCAAGCAGCATTCATATATTTTACGTAATCCGTATCCACCGCTGTAGTAGTGTATACGTTGACCTTGTAGGCATTATTTGCACAGTGTTTTCTTCAACCCGCCATCTAGCTGTGTGAGCTTGTTCACATTTTGTCTAAATATTGATAATATTATCGTCTCTAGAAAAACCACTTGAGTTACTTTTTTTCAAGCAGCATTCATATATTTTACGTAATCCGTATCCACCGCTGTAGTAGTGTATACGTTGACCTTGTAGGCATTATTTGCACAGTGTTTTCTTCAACCCGCCATCTAGCTGTGTGAGCTTGTTCACATTTTGTCTAAATATTGATAATATTATCGTCTCTAGAAAAACCACTTGAGTTACTTTTTTTCAAGCAGCATTCATATATTTTACGTAATCCGTATCCACCGCTGTAGTAGTGTATACGTTGACCTTGTAGGCATTATTTGCACAGTGTTTTCTTCAACCCGCCATCTAGCTGTGTGAGCTTGTTCACATTTTGTCTAAATATTGATAATATTATCGTCTCTAGAAAAACCACTTGAGTTACTTTTTTTCAAGCAGCATTCATATATTTTACGTAATCCGTATCCACCACTGTAGTAGTGTATACGTTGACCTTGTAGGCATTATTTGCACACTGTTTTCTTCAAACTGCCATCTAGCTGTGTGTATTATCGTTTCCAGAAAAACCAACTGAGTTTTTGTTGTTGTTGTTTTTTTAAAAATAATGCCAGGCAAAGGCAGACCGCCACGCAGAGGCCGTGCTAGGGGCCGTGCTGCTATGCAATCCTGTGGCCCTAGCAAATTGCCCAGTTTTAAAAAGCCAATGACCCTGAACTCCCAAAATGCTGAAGAGGTAGTTGACTGGCTTACACAGCACACCCCATCCTCTACCGTTTCTAACTTTACCACAACATCCTCCTCATCCTCCACTGCTATGGCCACCCCACGTAACACTTCCTCCACCACCGGTGCCCCTTCTTCACTGGAGTCAGAGGAGTTATTTTCCCATGAGTTTCTTGAACTGAGTAATGCGCAACCATTATTGCCAGAAGAAGATGAAGGAGATGAGGACCTTACACCAGATTTAATTCTGGCAGAGAACACGATAGAGATGGACATAATGAGTGATGAGGAGGAGGTCCCCGCTGCTGCTTCCTTCTGTGATGTGTCAGAAGAAATTGATGCATCTGAGGAGAATGATGATGAGGAGATTGATGTTTTGTGGGTGCCTAGTAGAAGAGAGCAAGAGGAGGGTAGTTCAGATGGAGAGACGGAGAGTCAGAGAGGCAGTAGGAGAATAAGACTTAGAAGAAGCAGGGAGGACAGCCCGCAGGGATCAGTAGGGCAACAACATGTATCGGCACCTGTGTTCAGCCGGCCAACGCACCCGCCATTGCCGCCAATGCCGCCAACTTCTACTGTTACCGCCAGATCGCACACTTCCAAAAAGTCAGCAGTGTGGGATTTTTTTAATGTGTGTGCCTCTGACAAAAGCATTGTAATTTGCAATGAGTGCAGTCAGAAACTGAGCCTTGGTAAGCCCAACAGCCACATAGGTACAACTTCTATGCGAAGGCACATGAGCGGCAAGCACAAAGCACTTTGGGAGCAACACCTCAAAGGCAACAGGCAAACTAAAAGCCACACTCCTTCTGGTCCAGCATCTTACTGCTCTACCTCTGCTCTCCTTGACCCGTCTGAACCACCCTCCACTCCGCCTTCCACCTTGACCACCTGTTCCCATTCCCAGTCATCTGCCACCAGCCAAGTTTCTGTGAAGGCCATGTTTGAGCGTAAGAAGCCAATGTCTGACTGTCACCCCCTTGCCCGGCGTCTGACAGCTGGCTTGTCTGCACTCTTAGCCCGCCAGCTTTTACCATACCAGCTGGTGGACTCTGAGGCCTTCCGCAAATTTGTAGCAATTGGGACACCGCAGTGGAAGGAACCCAGCCGCAATTTTTTTTCTAAAAAGGGAATACCACACCTGTACCAACATGTGCAGAGCCAAGTTACCGCATCTCTGTCACTTAGTGTTGGGCCAAAGGTCCATATGACTACTGACGCATGGTCCTCCAAGCATGGTCAGGGCAGGTATGTCACCTACACTGCCCACTGGGTGAACTTGGTAATGGCTGGGAAGCAGGGAATGGGTAGCTCAACAACAACAGTGGAGTTGGTGTCACCGCCACGGATTGCACGCGGTTCTGCCACCACCTCTACTCCTCCATCGCTCTCTACCTCGTCTTCTTCCTCTTCTTCTTCTTACTCTGCTGCTGGGTCCTCCTTCTCCTCCTCCACACCTGTGCACCCCCAGCTCCCCCTAGGCTATTCGACGTGCCAGGTACGCCGTTGTCACGCTGTCTTGGGGATGACGTGCCTGGAAAGCAAAAACCATACCGGATCTGTACTCCTGTCATCTCTGCAGTCACAGGCCGATCGGTGGCTGACCCCACACCAACTGCAGATCGGAAAAGTGGTGTGTGACAATGGAAGCAATCTGTTGGCAGCGTTGAGACTGGGCAATTTAACACATGTGCCCTGCATGGCACATGTGTTAAATTTAATAGTCCAACGTTTTGTCTCCAAGTACCCAGGATTCCAGGACGTTCTCACCCAGTCCAGAAAGGTGTCGGCCCATTTCAGACGTTCCTACACAGCCATGGCACGCCTTGCTGACATTCAGCAGCGCTACAACATGCCAGTCAGGCGTTTGATTTCTGACAGCCAGACTCGCTGGAATTCAACGCTCCTTATGTTGGAACGTCTGCTGCAACAACAAAGGGCCGTCAACGAGTACCTTTTTGAACTGGGTGGTAGGACTGGATCTGCAGAGCTGGGGATTTTTTCCCCCGTTACTGGGTGCTTATGCGCGATGCCTGCAGGCTCATGCGACCTTTTGAAGAGGTGACAAATATGGTCAGTCGCACCGAAGGCACCATCAGCGACCTAATACCCTTCGCTTTCTTCCTGGAGCGTGCCGTGCGACGAGTGACAGATGAGGCTGTAGACCAGCGTGACGAGGAGCTGGAAGCGCGCGATTTCTGGTCGGAATCACCAGAACGAACCCAGGCACCTGCTGCAACGCAGGGAGAGGTGCCAGAAGTGGAGTCAGAGGAGGAAGGTGGCTTTGTGGAGGAGGAGGACCAACAGGAGCAGGCTTCCCAGGGGGCTAGTGGTGACCTTTTGGGGACCCCTGGTCTTGTACGTGGCTGGGGGGAGGAGACCGTGGATGATGCAGTCCTTGATAATGAGGAAGCGGAGATGGATAGCTCTGCATCCAACCTTGTGAGAATGGGGTCTTTCATGCTGTCATGCCTGTTGAAGGACCCCCGTATCAAGAGGCTTAAGGAGAAGGACCTGTACTGGGTCGCAACGCTACTAGACCCTCGGTACAAGCATAAAGTGTCAGAAATGTTACCAACATACCACAAGTCCGAAAAGATGCGGCATTTACAAACCAGCCTGCAAAACATGTTGTACAATGCTTTTAAGGGTGATGTCACTTCAGGAACTCATCAACATTCCAGGGGCAGAGGTGCCAGTAATCCTGCCACGAGCGCACCTGCAAGGACAAAGCCCTTTGGCCAGTCTGTAACGTCAGACATGCAAATGTTTTTCTGTCCAAGGCAGCGCCACAACCCTTCTGGATCCACCCTCAAAGAACGCCTCGACCGGCAGGTAGCGGACTACCTGGCATTAACTGCAGATATCGACACTCTGAGGAGCGATGAACCCCTGGACTACTGGGTGTGCAGGCTTGATCTGTGGCCAGAGCTGTCACAATTTGCCATGAACCTCTTGTCTTGCCCAGCCTCAAGTGTGCTCTCAGAAAGGACCTTCAGTGCAGCAGGAGGGATTGTAACTGAGAAGAGAACTCGCCTAGGTCACAAAAGTGTCGATTACCTGACCTTTATTAAAATGAATGAGGGGTGGATCTCGGAGGGTTACTGCACGCCGGAAGACTTGTTCTGACTTCTATGCAGCTGTCCTTCTCTTCAAGCCTCATGACTCCACACACAGCTGTCCTTTAGCGTCCTCCTCCCTCCGCCACCGTTACAAACTAGGGTGCAAACCCTACTGGTTTAATTTTTTCTGGCCTCTGTGCTTCAGTGGCTGCAACCAAAAAAACTGGGCAAACAATGTCTACAAGGTCAACGTATGGCAAAAAATGACTATTTTCAGCATTTATATGGCATATTTTTTCTGGCAACTGTGCTTCAGTGGCTGCGACCAAAAAAATGCATATTTTCTGCATTTATATGGCATAATTTTTCTGGCCTCTGTGCTTCAGTGGCTGCAACCAAAAAAATTAATATTTTCAGCATTTATATGGCATAATTTTTCTGGCCTCTGTGCTTCAGTGGCTGCAACCAAAAAAATTTATATTTTCAGCATTTATATGGCATAATTTTTCTGGCAACTGTGCTTCAGTGGCTGCGACCAAAAAAATGACTATTTTCAGCATTTATATGGCATATTTTTTCTGGCCTCTGTGCTTCAGTGGCTGCGGCCAAAAAAACTGGGCAAACAATGCTTACAAGGTCAACGACCTAGAACTAGAACTTGACACCCAAAAATTGAGAGACAGAGGGTTCCCAGAACAAGTAATTAGTACTTTACTCAAGGCAAGAAAGCAGACCACTTAAAAGGCCTACCATAGAATTTGGAAGGTGTTCCAGAATTGGTGCAAGATTAATGACTTACAGTGGCAGCAGTGCTCGACACCCCAATTCCTCAGCTTCTTACAAGGGGGTCTTGGACAATGGTCTTGGCTTGGCTGCCCTAAAGACACAGGCATCTGTGCTATTGGTCCTTTTCCAGGTCCAGTGGGCTTTACTGCCCGAAGTCAAGCAGTGTTTCTAGGTGGTCCTGCACATCAAACCACATTTCAAAGACCGTAGGGCCTCCCAGGAACTTGAACTCCGGTCCTGCAAGATCAAATTCCTGACTTGGAACGTGACTTTTCTCCTGGCAATTTCCTTGGCAAGGTGAGTTTCTGAACTGTAGTCAATTAGACTTGGTTGGCCTTCCAAAAGGATAAGGCGGTCCTCAGAACACTGTATGCTTTCTTACCAAAAGTGGTATCGTCATTCCACATTAATCAGGAAATTGTAGTTCCGTCACTCTGCCATGATCCTAAAAATGAGGCTGAAAGACTTCTCCACTACCTTGAGATGGTGAGGGTGCACAAAAAGGTCCTCCCTCCTTCCGGAAGACAGATGCTTTACTAGCCACCTATGGACATTCCAGAAAAGTCCTAGGAGCATCACGATGAACAATTGCAAGGTGGCTGGTGGATACCATATCCTATGCCTACAAGCAGGCTAAAAAGCCAGTACCCTTCCAAGTACAAGCTTATTCTACCAGAGCAGTCAGCATTTTGTGGGCGCTTCAAAACATGGTATCCCCGGAACAGATTTGCAAGGCCACAACTTGGTCCTCAGTTCACACTTTCACCAAGTTCTATACACTAAACACTTTTGCTTCGTCAGAAGCCGCTTTTGGGAGAAAGGTGCTTCAAGCAGTGGTTACTGCCTGAACTGTTACACTCCATGTCTGGGCACAAGCATGCTTTTGGGCGTCCCCAGACGTCTGCACTGACAGGAGGGACCACCCTGGAAAAAAGGGATTTTCTTACCGGTAAATCTTTTTCTTCTGGGCTTGTACTGTCAGTGCAGTAAGTCCCTCCCATTTTTCTTGTTATGGAGGTGTTGGCTTTTGCCAAGGGTCCTTTCAGGCCATGTTTATTTGAACAGTTATTTCTTTACTGCATGGTTTTTATGTTGTCATATTGTCTGTCTGTGCTCCTCTACCTTCCTATTCCTGTCTATGTTACTAAAAACTGCCTATAGGAGGGGAAGGTCCCAGGGATACTAGCAGAGTGAGGAGCTACAGATTTATTCTTTTGTCCTGCCTCCATAAGTGACCAGCTTAAACCCAGACGTATAAGTGTCTTGGATATTTTTACATCCTAGGTGCATGACTTTACTTTTATTAACATTTAAGACTAATTTAATTTCCTTTAATGAGAAGGTGAGCAGTGACCTTGATTCTGAGAAGGCAGTGGATGTGATCTACTGGTTAAATTAAGGAATTTTGGCCTGGAACATAGTATTTACATCTGGATTGAGAACTGGCTAAAATATAGTTTACAAAGAGTGGTGGTAAATGGAACATTTTCTAATTGGACCAGTGTTGTTAGTGGAGTACCACAGGGCTCTGTACTCAGCAAAGATAAAAACAGTACTTTCAATGCCCACCTCCAGGCAATAAACAAGTTGAAAAATTTTGAAAGTACTATTTCTATCTTTGCTGATACAAAATTGTGCAGAACTATAGATTCCATGCAGAATTGCAAGTTTGCAGAGTGATTTGACGAAATTGGAAAACTGCAGCAAACTGGAAAATGAGGTTCATTGTTGTAAAATGCAAGGTTATGGACTTTGAAAAAAATTATATAAATGCAAGTTATACATTACATGGCAGTGTGTTGGGAAGGATCTAAGGATTTTGTGGATATTTTGTGAATAATTCTGGGCAGTGTCATTCTGTGGCCACTAAAGCAAATAAAGTACTGTCTTGCATAAAAAGAGCATAAATTCAAGGGATGAAAACATAATTATGCCTCTTTGTCGGTCCCTGGTAATGCCTTACCTGGAGAATGCAGTGCAGTTTTAGGCTCCAGTCCTTAAGAGGGATATAAATGAGCTGAGAGAGTGCAGAGATGTGCAACTATACTGGTTAGAGGGATGGAAGATCATAAAAAGTAATCAAATTTCTCTAGGAGTCCCTAGGCAGCACAGGGACGTCTGGGTTAATGCACACTTCCCTTCAGGAGGAATGGTCTGTCCCACTGGCCCTCCTCTTCCCTGCGTTGACCCCACCCCTATCAGTTTTTTGCCATCCTGCTTCCAGGGGGTAGGATTAGAGAGCTCAGCTCTCTATACATCAAATTTTTTCCTTAACTCAGCTTTTATCCATGATGATTTTTTCCCTCAACAAGAATATCAAAGAAGGATTGATAAAAGATGTTTGGGCGCTGTCTTTAAAGGAATTGTTCAGTGTAAAAATAAAAACTGGGTAAATAGATAGGCTGTGCAAAATATAAAATGTTTCTAATATAGTTAGTTAGGCAAAAATGTAATGTATAAAGGCTGGAGTGATTTGATGTATAACATGTCAGTCAGAACACTACTTCCTGCTTTTCAGATCTCTTGGTTAACACTGACTGGTTACCCTGGCTACCAGGCAGTAACCAATCAGAGACTTGAGGGGTGGCCACATGGATCATATCTGTTGCTTTTGAATCTGAGCTGAATGCTGAGGGTCAATTACAAACTCACTGAACAGAAATGTACCATGTGGCCCCCCTTCAAGTCGCTGACTAACTCAGAGTTATAGAGCTGAAAAGCAGGAAGTTGAATTCTGGCTGTTTTATTAGACATCTGTTCACTCCAGCCTTTATATATTACATTTTTGGCTAACTAACTATATTAGAAACATTTTTTATTTTGCACAGCCTATCTATTTACCCAGTTTTTATTTTCACACTGAACTATTCCTTTAATGTACAACAGGACAGCATGCCTTAGCGCTGTCTCTACCCCCCTAAACAGTTCCGCGCTGCCGAATATTCATAGGTGCGCATTTGTCCTACAAAGCCGGTACTTCCGGCGAAGCCATCTTTATGCCTGTATTTTCAAATTTCTCGCCACTCCTAAGAGAGCATGAAATTATCTGGTACACAATTCTGAGGCGTCACAGGAAATAACCATTCGCGGTTTACCAGTGCAATGCTGACTCCAAACGGCAATTACCAGAGGTACTGCACACCAGAGCAAAGCACTCAGTAACTACGCCAGGTTACACAGGAGGATTACCAGGTAAGTGGCAGATCAATGGTCAGCCCGGTATATTGTGTGGATATAGAGATATTGGCACTTATGTTGTACTATTCTCTCTCCACTTAGGAGACCGCAAAGGATACTCATATTAGTAGTGGCCCCTGCTTCTGTCAGTCTCTGAGTTACATAGTTAAATCGGGTTGAAAAAAGACCATCAAGTCCAACTCAAGTCCAAATGAAAACCCAGCATCCATACCCAAACCCCTCCCTACTTTCACACAAATGATATATATCCATACCTATACTAACTATAGACACAATAGCCTTTGATATTCTGTCTGTCCAAAAAATCATCCAAGCCATTCTTAAAGACATTAACTGAATCATCATCACAACATCACCTGGCAGTGCATTCCACAACCTCACTGTCCTGACTGTGAAGAACCCCCTACGTTACTTTAAATGAAAGTTCTTTTCTTCTAGTCTGAAAGGGTGGCCTCTGGTATGGTGATCCTCTTTATGGGTAAAAAGGTCCCCTGATATTTGTCTATAATGTACTCTAATGTAAAGTGTAATCATGTCCCCTCGCAAGCGTCTACCCTCATAATTTAAGTCTTCCACACCTCTAACCAGTTTAGTTGCACATCTCTGCACTCTCTCCAGCTCATTTATATCCCTCTCAAAGATTGGAGTCCAAACCTGCACTGCATACGCAGGGACATATAGGTCAACAGGCATAATGCCTGTATTACTGATACCGATACAGTATAACCAACCAAGATTGCCTATACAGATTATAATTATTATTCTTTCCCTATCTCTACCTCTCAGCCTAACATGGCAGCTGAGTAGGCCAACCCCCCTGCTTCGCTAACGGAAAGCACTGAGAGCACTAAGAACAAGGAACCTAATGGCTCCATAACTAAAAAGCCTTACAAAAGTCCCAAAGACATGGAGGAGCAGTCTTCTAAGAAGTGCAAGCCCTCCAACAACAACACACCTGAACAATCTACTTTACTAGGGGACACTGCCCATAGGTATAGGCGTCAGTCGCACAACCCCAGGCGCCTGACTGGTTACAGGCTTTTTAGTCAACCCTTTTGGGTGCTTGATGGCCTCTATTGATAAATTAGCGCTACTAACAGCCCACCAAGCTCAATACAAGGGGGCTATACCCTCAACTTCATCAGGACCTATCTCATCCCCCGCCTAACCAGATGACCCCTAGGACATTTCCTCAGAGGAGGAAGGTATCCTGCATGAAGCAGATAGCGATTGGGAAGACGACGGCTCTGAACACCCACCAGTAACAGAGCGTTCACATAAATCTCAAGCAGAGGCAGTCAATGCACTCCTATCAGATATGTTTAATTCCTTAGGGATTCAGGACAAACATAAGAAACAAAAAAAATTAGACAAACTGTTTGGTTCAAAACAAACAAAACAAAGAAACTTTCCTGTGTATGACATAATTACCGAAACAATTCAAAAAGAGTGGACAACTCCTGATAGAAGATTGTCAAAAGACAAGAGACTAGATACATTATACCCGATTGAACAAGTTCACCGAGATAAATGGGACACTATCCCAAAAGTGGATGCTCCAGTCGCTTGCTTATCTAAGAGAACCACTATTCCCCTAGAGGATGGAACATAATTTAAGGACCCAATGAACCGAAAAGCAGAAAACTTGATATAGAAAATGTTTGCATTCAAACCTACCGTGGAATCAGCATGCGTCACCCGTACTTTAGTCCTGTGGCTAGAGGAGGCCCTAGAGGCGGCGGACAATCAAGACTTTGATATGCATGCCCACTTATCCAAAGTCATAAACGCAATCCATTTTCTTTGCAACTCCTCCTTGGACATACTACAGCTAGATCATCAGCAATGTCCACAGCAGCGAGACGAGCATTACGGATGAAAAACTGTAACGCCGATCTGGCTTCAAAAAAGAACTTAGTAGCAGTACCATTTAAAGGGACATCCCTGTTCGGACCAGAATTAGACACACTCATTAGCAAAATTACAGGGGGAAAGAGTAAATTTCTACCACAGGATAGGAAAACAAAGCAAATTTTTTCAACACAAAAGCGGTCCTTTCGTACATCAAATTATGACAGCAGAATACCTCAACGTTTCCAAAGACAAAACACGTTCCCAAGTACTTCCAAGGGCTTTCGATCTTCAAAGAAACCAAACTGGTCATACCAGAAATGCTCCTTTATGAGGGAGCACCTGACAAAACACAAGACCAATGAAATCTACCCTCCTCCAAACAGGGAGGTGGCGGTAGGTTTCTGTTCAAGGAGGAATGGGGTCACACCACTTCAGACAAGTGGGTTTTACAAGTCATCTCCATAGGATACAAAATACATTTCAAAACTCTACCTACGCCCCGATTCATGCGCTCAAGACCGCCCACGTCCCCACAAGGGCGGGTAGCTCTACAACAGGTCCTAGCAGATATTCTTTCCTCCGAAGCAATTATCCCAGTGCCTCCGCAACAGAGACAAAAAAGTTTCTATTCAAACCTGTTCCTAGTCCCCAAAAAGGAAGGAAAAATCAGGCTGGTAGTAGACCTCAAAGCCCTAAACAATTTCCTTCACATCCCAATTTTCAAGATGTAGTCTCTCAGATCCGTCATAAACAATGTAGAAAAAGGAGATTTCTTCACGTCTATAGACCTAACGGATGCATATTTACATATACTCATATACAAAGAGCATCAACAATATCTGCGCTTTACAGTCCTCGGTGGCCATTACCAATTTCAATCACTCCCATTCGGTCTAGCCACGGCACCGAGACTGTTTACAAAGAACATGGCAGCCCTAGTAGGTCACATGAGACTACAACAGATATGTATCCTACCCTATCTCGACGATCTTCTACTAAGATCACCATATCTAGAATCAGCGATAAGCAGCACTCACAGGTGCATGCAAATTCTGACAGCGCATGGCTAGTTAATAAATCACGCAAAAAGCGCATTATCACACACCCAACAAATAGTTATTCTGGGAATGCAATTCAACTCCAGGACACACACTGTGTCACTTTCGAAGGTAAAAGCAGACAAGCTGAAATCAGCCGTGCAACAAGCAATTAAACAAAGCCACTTAACTGTCAGGACTTGCATGCATTTATTCTGACTGCTTCCATAGAGGTAGTCCAGTATGCACAGTTCCACATGCACTATCTCCAGCTGGAGTTCCTCTGCAAATGGGCAAAGCTTCACCACAATCTGGAAGCTCAGATCATCCTGTCATTGCAAACCATACAATCCCTATGTTTGTGGCTCATGACCAACAACAACAACCAATGTGCTCAATCACACACTGGTCGCTTGTTACCACAGATGCCAGTCTCACAGGCTGGGGCGGTGTCTACGGGCATCACAAGGTCCAAGGCAAATGGATAAAGCAAGAGTCAAAACTGCACATCAATGTACTCGAAATCAGGGCAATTCACCACGCCCTCACACTTTGGACCCACCTACTACATCATCAGCCAATAAAAGTCCAGTCAGACAATGCCACAGCGGTGGCATACATAAACCACCAAGGGGGTACACGCAGCAAAGCAGCGTGGCAAGAGGTTCAACTGGTACTGCAATGGGCAGAGCACAACTCATGCATGCTGATGGCAATTTACATTCCGGGACAACTCAACTGGGAAGCTGACCTTTTCAGTCATCACTTCCTGGACCTGGGGGAATGGTCCCTCAACACAGACGTGTTTCATCAAATCACCAGCTTGTGGGGGGTACCTCAAATAGACTTAATGGCATCCAGGTTCAATCACCAGGTGCCTAGCTATTGCTCCATGTACCGGGACCATCAGGCATTTGCGGTCAATGCAATCGTGACTCCATGGACATTCGACAAAGTATACTTGTTTCCACCAATTCCCATGATACATCCAGTGTTACGCAGACTGCGCCTTTTCCAAACAACGGCAATTGTGATCACCCCATACTGGCCCAGGAGGGCCTGGTTTTCAGACCTACTGAAGATGGCAGTGACAAAACCATGGCATCTACCTGGCAGGGAGGACCTTCTCATCCAGGATCACTACAGACATCCCAACCTCAACCAGTTATCCCTCACGGCATTTGCTCGAGATAGCGCCATCTGGAGACGTCAGAGATTTTCGGACAGAGTGACTAACACACTTTTAAGAGCACATAAGCCAACTACCGCCAAGTCCAACCACCGCATTTGGCACACTTTTATCACATGGTGCCACCGAAATGCAATCAACTGGAGTTCCTTCAAGCAGGACTGGATAAAGGTCTTGCAGTCAACTCACTCAAAGTGCAAATATCAGCACTATCACTCTTTTTTCAAGTTCCGCTGGCATTATGGCAATAGGTTAAAACTGTTGTGCAGGCTGCGAACCACATCAACCCAACTTTTCGCCAACCCACACCTCTTTGAGACCCGAATCTAGTACTTCGAGTACTTCAGACAGAACCGTTTGAACCACTAGCTTCCATCAGCTTGCAGTTATTAACATGGAAGATTATCTTCCTAGTGGCCATCTCTTAGCTCGACGAGTGCCAGAATTAGGGGCACTAAGTCACAAACCGCCTTTTTGCATTCTCTTCAGCTTGATGAGTGTCAGAATTAGGGGCACTAAGTCACAAACCGCCTTTCTGCATATTCCACCAAGACAAAGCAGTCCTAAGAACAGTACCAACGTTTTTACCAAAAGTCAACTCATAGTTTCACATCAACCAGGAACTGGTACTGCCTTCTCTATGTCCAAAACCAATCACAGGAGCAGAACGGTCTCTCCATACCTTGGATGTAGTGCGAACTTTAAAGTTCTATATACACAGAACACAAGAATTTAGAAAATTCGAGGCTCTGTTTGTTCTATATGGTTCTAAATGCAAGGGATGTAAAGCGTTTAAACACTCAATTGCCAGATGGATCAAGCTACTGATCACAAAGGCGTACCAAGTCAAAGAACAGCCAGTGCCCTTCAAAATTATGGCACATTGAACAAGAGCACTCAGCACATCATGGGCACTATCGAATGACAATAAAAAGAAGATGAACCGGCACTGCGGACTCCATGCAAGCCGGACAAGCCCTGCGTGTTTGTGCCCCTTCGTCAGACACTATCGAATGACGCCTCTGCAGAACAACTTTGCAAGGCTGCCACCTGGGCTTCACTCCACCAGTTCAATGTCTTTGCTTCAGCAGATGCGGCATTGGACGCAAAGTTCTACAGTCAGTTATCACATAGTCAGTTGCTGCCAGTTCATGCCATGTTAGAACAGTCTATTTCTACTCAAATGTTTACCTGTTATGCTCCATCAATTTCTCCTATTTTTTTTCTACTACATGTTGGCCACCCTCTCTATATGCTTTGGGACTAACCCAGACGTCCCTGTGCTGCCTAGGGACTCCTAGAGAAAAATGGATTTGGTTTTACTTAATAATAATAATGATAATATTAGCTCCTGAAACATTGCTCTGCTAACCGGAACTGATAGGGGAGGGGTCAATGCAGGGAAGAGGAGGGCCAGTGGGACGGACCATTCAGTTTCACTTATTCAAGCCATCCTGCCTCCTGAAGGGAAGTGTACATTAACCCAGACATCCCTGGGGACTCCTAGAAATGGATTTATCGGTAAGTAAAACCAAATCCGTTTTTGTCTGACATGACCTATGCTTCATAAAGCCATGCTGATTGCTGCTCATAATGCCATTCATAATTGAATGTGATCCCTTAACAAACCTTCAAATGATTATCCCTTTTTAAATATTGGAATGACATCAGCTTTCCTCCAATACATATGTACCATTCCAGATGAAAGAGAATCTGAGAAAATCAGAAATAGAGGCTGGTCTAAAACTGAACTAAGCTCTCTTAGAACTCAGGGGTATAAGCCATGTGGCCCCTAGCCTTTGCCTCAATGTGCCCCTCATTTCCTATCTTTGCCTTCTGGATTGTAGTTTTATAACATTCATTATAGTGTTTATATTCACTCCTGTTCCCACATACTTGTAGTTTTAAATGCCTTTCTCTTCTTTCCTATTAACTTCTTTTTTTTTGAAAGTTTATCTTTATTGATTTTGTTAACATAACATAAAGTAAGAAAGAAGTAAGTGAGGAAAGAAAGAGAGAGCGATAGATAGAAGGGTGGGCATTCCCTTTATGCAATAAATTGTATCTTACAGTAGAGGACTTGGTTAGGAGCTTTTGTAACCTCTAGGTCATATGCTGGCAGTACTGGTTTGTGTTTCTGTAAACCATCTGTCCAGGGCCAGATTTACATAGCGGGCACCCCATGGCCCACTGCCGTTCATTGCCCATACCCCCCCTTTATTCATGCAAATCTTCATAATCGGGACCGGAGCAATGTGAATTGGGCACAGGAAATTTACAAAATGATTGTTTCTTCTACACATCCCCAGTGTTTTTGAACCAATGTGGGTGTAGTTGGGCAGCATGCTGCCCCCTAAAATCCTGCCGCCCTAGGCCCAGGCCTAGGTGGCCTTTCCATAAATCCCGGCCTGCATCTGTCCCAGATTTTTTTGAATTTGTTTTTGTCAGAGCAACCACGTGTTTCCTATTAACTTCTTTACTTCTATAATAAGACAAATAGGGTGGTTCTTGGTGCTTCTACATTTACTTCTTAAAGGGAGTAAACTGCAAACAGTAACAATTATTAAATAATTTTAAACGACAAACATTGCTGTTCTGTGTTTTTATGCTGTTCTGTCTCCAATCATTCCCCCGAAGGGCAGCCCTTACGTCACAAAAATTAGCATTTCTGAGATTCAAGGTTTTTGTTGTATAATTGTTTTTTGCACCAGACAAATTAAATGAAAATCACATTATGGTCACTATTACCCAGGGATTCAATTACTTGCATATTTGCTATACTTTCTGAGGCATTAGAAATCACTATTATAGTGTGGTTTTCTGGTTGGCTCCTCAACAACTTATGCCATAAAATTGTCATGCAACAAGTTGTATACAAACTTATTCCCATTAACTGTCCTGGCAGTACTTTTGCTCCAAGGTATCAGCCTTTTCTGTTTGCATCAGGAGCTTAGCCTCCTTCGCTTCACTTACATTAGAGGATATATAGCATAGTACTTAAATTATTTTGCTGGAAGAGCTCCACCCATAAGGCTTCACCTCCCTCATTTTCTAACATCACCTCTTCCTTCTATTATCTTATAAATCCTGTCTGTATCTGTTACAATCATACTGGTACCATTATTTAATGGAGCAACACTCTCAACCTGCATCTTTTTACTATTAATATATTTAAAAAACTTTTTAGGGTTAGTTTTCACCTCCACCGCAATTAACTTTTCATTTCTTTTCTTAGCCTTCCGGATTGCTGATTTACAACATTTATTACAGTGTTTATATTCATTAAATGCAGCTTCTGTCCCTACAGATTTGTAGTTTTTAAATGCCTTTCTCTTCTTTCCCATTAACTTCTTTACTTCTGTATTAAGCCACACAGGATGATTCTTAGAGCTTCTACGTTTAGTTCTTAAGGGAATAAATTGAGAACAGTAATGATTTAATATCATTTTAAAGGACAACCATTTCTGTTCTGTGTTTTTAGCTGAAAACGTATTGCTCCAATCAATGCTCTGCAGGGCCGCCATTAGAAATCACGGGCCCCGTACAACAAAATTTTTGCCCCCGCTGACGACCAAGCTCCACCCCATATCCCGCCCACTCCACATTGCAGTTAAAAAACCACACAGACATCGGCGCTAAAAAAGTAACCTCCCCACACAAGTTATAAAAAGCTATTGATGGTCAGGGCCCCCTTATAAAAAATTGGGGCCCCAAAAAAAAATCTAAAAAACAAAAAAAAAAACTGGTGGCAGGGGCCCCCTTACAAGTTAAAAAAAAAATTGGGGCACAAAAATTTTTTTTTGAAAAAAAAGATTGGTGGCAGGAGCATATAGAATATTAAAATAATACATTGGTGGCCAGGGGATTAAAAAAAACAAAAAAAAACACAAACTGGTGTTCAGTAGAATTGAACTCATGGCTTCAGTACTTCAACTTCGCCTTCTTTCATGACTTCGGGTCTTTTCACCGCTTCAGGACTTCAATTTCGGCTGTTTTCGTGACTTCGGGTCTTTGCGCTGCTTCAGGACTTCGGCTTCGGCTGTTTTTGTGACTTCGGGTCTTTTTGGTGCATCGGCTTCGGCTGTTCGGCACTTCCGCATTCGGCAACGCAGAGGCAAGACGTATGGCCCTTCATGCCCGTGCCCGGTACGCTTGTCCCCCCTGTCCCCCCTGATGGCGGCCCTGATGCTCTGTAGGGCAGCCCTCAAGGCACTAAAATTAGCTTTTCCAAAATTCATGGTTTTTGTTGCCCCAGTATATTTTTGTTTTTTGCACCAGACATTAAAAGATATAACATTATGGTCACTATTACCCAGGGGTTCAATGACTTGCACATTTGCTATAAGTTCTGGGTCATTTGAGATCACTAAATCAAGAATAGCATTTTTTTCTGGTAGGCTCCTCAACAACCTGTGCTAAAAAATTGTCGTGCAATAAGTTTATAAACTTGTTCCCATTAACTGATCTAGCAGTACTGTTGCTCCAGTCAATATCTGGGTAATTAAAATCCCCCATTATCATTACTTTACCTAAACTAGCAGCCTTTTCTATTTGCATTAGGAGCTTTGTCTCTTCCTCCTCACTTCCATTAGGGGGTCTATAGCATACGCCTACAATTATTTTGCTGGATTCTTTACAATTGGTGAAGAACTCCACCCATACAACTTCTGCCCCCTCATTTTCTAACATATAACCTCCTCCTTTATATGAGCTTTTTAATCCTGCCTAACATACAGACATACCCCTCCTCCTTTTCTATTGCCTCTGTCCCTCTGAAACAAAGTATAGCTGCTGATAGTAACAGCCCACTCATGCGACTCAGCCATGTTTCAGCCACATCAATCACATCATATTTTCCCTCCAGACTCCTTGAATTTGCAACCATACATTTATGGGTTTTTATCAAAGCTTGAATTTTAGCTTAATGTGAATTTTTTTTAACTGTAATAATTTTGATTATATTCACAATTAGAATAGTATGATATTTATGAAAAAATCTGAACATCTAAAATTTGATCGAATAGTTCTGACCCAAAAATTTTAATCAAATTAAATTCAAAATCTTGCAAAAAACTTTTGTGAGGCAAATTTTTTTTTGATGTGCAACATTTTTCCTTCTATTACAGTCTATGGGGTGTAGTATTCAAAACTACTATTAACATCTTCAAATAGTTCAAGGGACCTCTGCCACTGACTTCTACATGAACTCGGCAGGTTTTAGGTGTAGAATAGTTGCAATAGAACTGTTTCCAGGTTTTATATTCGAATTTATTTGTTTTGACCAAAACAAATTTGAATTTACTCTTCAAACCTTAATAAATCTGCCCCATAATACTGGTCCTCCCTGTCCTTATCAGTACCCCTAATCATGTCTCCTCCCCCATTTTCCCTTCCTTTGCCCACTGCCTCATCTAACCATTAATATTGACAGGTATTAAAGGGCATGTCAACCCAAAAAAATATTTTTTGCCTTCTGCCCTGGTGACTTTTGAAACAATATAAGCTAACGGATTGACAGACATGTCTTGCTGGAAGAGACTGATTTTCTAACTGTTTAAAAGTCACAACCAGGAGTGATGCAAATGCTGCTTTCAATAGCAATTACATTTACAAATAACTTTTAAAACAATAACAATCTTTGATACATTTTGTAATTGTTGTTGTATTGGAAAGTTGTATTGAAATTTAAGAGTTTATTAAGGTTTGAATAGTAAATTCAAATTTGTTTTGTTGTAATTTTTGTTGTATTGGAAAGTTATATTGAAAGTTGGAAAGTTTTCTTTTATTACACATAGTAACATAGTAAGTAAGGTTGAAAAAAGACACATGTCCATCGAGTTCAACCTTTTTTTTATATATTAACTACCTATCTGCCAGTTGATCCAGAGGAAGGCAAAAAAAAACCATCTGAAGCCTCTCCAATTTGTCTTAGAGGGGGAAAAATTCCTTCCTGACTCCAAAATGGCAATCAGACTAGTCCCTGGATCAACTTGGACTATGAGCTATTACCCATAACCCTGTATTCCCTTACTTGCTAAAAAGCTATCCAACCCCTTCTTAAAGCTATCTATTGTATCAGCCTGTACCACTGATTCAGGGAGAGAATTCCACATCTTCACGGCTCTCACTGTAGGCAAAAATGTTATTTTTAAAATGACACCTCCTTTAACTACCACAGTTTAATACATAACTGCAGGCCTCTCTACATAGTACTCTCTCACTACACAGACTTGAATCAAGGACACAGTCTGGATACGTTAAAAGTCTTCACATCCTTTATTTGTTCATATATAAAAAGTTGTCAGCATTGGCACAGTGCACTTTACATACCACTGACGCGTTTCGTGCCCTTACAAGCACTTCCTCAGAGTATATAATTGCAATCACAACACGTAACTTTATAGACACCCCTAAACCTTAACAAAAAATCTTAAAGGGATATTTAAAGGGGAATATATTTAAAAAGGAATATATTCAACAGTAAATTCAACAGTTTATATCTTCTATATCACAACATGTCGCCCTTTGCTATATTTCTACCTTGTTTCATATTCGTATTTAAAATCAATTAGTTAAAAGGCAGTAGTTATAATAAGTGCATTCACATTTATCATCTAGAGAGATAGTTCTTTTATACACTCATCATATTATTATATATACACACACTGAGTTCCATATCTTTTTGTGCATATATTTTGAAATCTCCTTAAATTATTTCATATCTCCTCATTTTTATTTTTTACTTATTTAATTCCATTGTATATATCTCTCTCTATACCTCTACTTATCCAGATAGTACTTTATCTTCCAATCTTTATTCAGACCTATCGGTCTCTCTGTTTCTAGGGTGAACATCCACCACACCTCTCTTTTATTTATCAGTTTTTCCATATCTCCTTTCCTTTTTCCTAGACTGACTTGTTCTATACCCTGAATTGATATATATTTCTCATTGCCATTATGCCATTGCCATTATGCCATGCTGGTACTCTCCTTCAGTACCAGCCCAGACAGCATTGGACCAGA
The DNA here is from genome assembly GCF_017654675.1 of Xenopus laevis. Taxonomy (NCBI): domain Eukaryota; kingdom Metazoa; phylum Chordata; class Amphibia; order Anura; family Pipidae; genus Xenopus; species Xenopus laevis. Next base: position 54,263,885 of record NC_054374.1, on the reverse strand, counting down.
AGCAGTTTCACAGTTTCAGCGACAACGAGATGCTTGCTCTTAGGCCCACGAACCTCCTATTCCACACTGTCTTGACCTTCTGGTGGCCTTCTGCAAAATAGCCATCTTCTTGCTTATAGCAGTCATTTACTGTTCAGTGACAACTGCTATTTAAAGGTACCCCCAGAATAAATACTTTAAGCATAAGTAAGCCTTGTATTTGAGAATCCCTTGAAATTACTTTCAAACCCCAGAATTACATACGTTTCTCAATCCATTTAGCCTTATTTTGTTTAAGGCAGCTAAACTGCATACCTTTTTAAGCTACTTCCTCTTCTAGCATGAAGCTTTGCCCCATGAGCTCTTCTTTCCTCTCAACTATGAATACCTCAAAGAGGTGCCTACTGGCAGAGCCGGGCCATGCCGGCCAGGCACCCTAGGCAACCAGGCCGGTCCCAGTGCCAGCTGGATGTGCGCATGTGCGAACTGCCACTGCAAATCAACACGCGCACAAATAGACCGGGAAGTTAGGGGACCAGACATGGGGTAGGCAACAGAGAAGGTACGTGCCTGGCGCCCCCCCCCCCCCCCAGTCTTTGCGCCCTAGTCATGTGCCTTCTCTGCCTACCCCTAGTTCCCGCCCTGCCTACTGGGCACATCCATCAAAAATATTTTTATAACAAAAACCTGTCTATCCATCCCTTTCTTAAAGATATTTAGCGTACTATGTTATATGTAGAGATACCTGTAGTTATGTAGTAAACTGTGGGAGTGTAAAAGCTTTTGGGAAATTCTACAACTTCATAGTTCCCAAATCTCTTTTCTTCTAATATCAATATGTACTCTTGTGTGTGCTGAAAGGATGTGCTGGTGAATAAATCATCACAGAATTTATTATATGTTCCCCTCATATTGTCATTCATAATTACCCCTTAAGGGTCTCTGCTCTATGAACAGTGTAAACAAACCTTTATCATCTTAGTTACTTTTCTTCTGGACGTTCAAGCACTGAATACTGAACTAGCGTACATTTTTCAGATGGATGTGCTTTTATATCCTTTTTTATACTGAACAATAACTTGATGATAAGTGATATTGCGTGCTACATTTGAAAGTTGATGTAAAGTAAATTTAAAAGTAATGTAAAATATGCTTCGAGCAGAGAATATATGATTAACAGGTTTTTAAATAAGTTTTTAATAGGTTCCTTTAATAAAGCATTGGATTTAATGTTTTATATGGAAAGAACTTAAATTATATAGCTTTTTATGTCTGGGTTACAGGTCCCCTTTACAAAGTTTTTTATACCTCTCTCTTTCTTTCCTTGTCTAAGCCTGAGAAGTTGGGGGATATCTGCATCTCTCTGCGTTATGTACCCACTGCTGGGAAGCTAACCGTCTGCATACTTGAAGCAAAAAATTTAAAAAAGATGGATGTAGGAGGGTTGTCAGGTAATTATTGATATTCTAATTGTTGCACTATGAGCAATGTAGCAGTTACCAGTGGATATTGAGTTTAAAGGGGAAACGTAAAGGGATTCTGTCATGATTTTTATGGCTTACTTTTTATTTCTAAATTACATTGTTTCTTCCCTTCCCATTGTATAGTATACCACGACTTGGGTCATGCTAAAATTGCTATCTAGTGGTAGACATGAGAATAGCACCCAAGCAGGAAAAAAGCAGGGATTTTTTTTGCTATTCTCATGTTTACCACTAGGTGGGGCTAGTAGTAGACATAAGGGGTTTGCCATTTTAGCAATGCAAACAAATCCTTCAACAGAGGTGTCAGGTACCTGCTATCTGGTTAGCTGCCCATTGTTCTATTGATAGGCTGCTGGGGGTGGAGGGAGGGAAGGGGTGATATCACTCCAACTTGCAGTGTAGCAGTAAATAGTGACTGAAGTTTATCAGAGCACAAGTCACATGACCTGAGGGCTCCTGGGAACTAACAATATGTCTAGCCCCATGCCAAATTTCAAAATGAAATATAAATAAATCTGTTTGCACCTTTAGAAAAAGGATTTCAGTGCAAAATTCTGCTGGAGCAGCACTATTAACTGGTGTGTTTTGGGGAAAAAAAACATGTTTTCCCGCGACAGTATCCCTTTAATTATATAACCAACACTGATACGGTATCTTATGCTTAACACATTTTTTTCATATAGTTTTTAAAACATAAATTATTTATTAGTGTGCTTTCTTCAACATGATTTATTGCAAGTAGTGGAATTGACCAGTTATAGCAAATAATATCTGCCAACATCTCACACCATGAGTGTATTGTTTGCAGCTGAAAAATATTTTAGGTTGAGAAATACAAATAATTTGTTAAAGGAGAACTATGTGTTTAGAGCAAAATCTTAATCTACCGCATAATTTATGTCATGATAAATCATCTATCAAATAATCCACAGCATCCCACTGTAATCTAAACAATTCATCTGCTATGCCTTTCACTATTTTAAACTTTGAATGGCTGCCCCCATGGCTACACTACAGCTTGTTTATATAGCTAACTATATAACTATAGTAATCTTTCTGAAGCAACATGCCAGTTTTGCCACTGCAGGGCACAGTAAATTATATTTTAATTACTTTAAAACACTTTCATCTTGTGGTGTTATTGTTCCCTTAATACCACAAGTGGACTATCTCTAGAAATTAAATACCTCGAGAGTTTAATATAGTAATACAAAGAATCCCAAATGTTTGCATTACCAATTACCCAATCCTTCACAAAAGATTAGGTTGAATACTGAACTGAATCTGAAAAATAATTTGCATATTCCAAGATGAATAAAATAATTTTATAATTTTTGAACAAAAATTTTGCAGTTTAGTTTCCAGAGCAGAGTCATGTGATTTTAAGGGTGTCACCTAACCAAAGTTGAACCCTTAAATGAATTGTTCAGTATAAAAATAAAAACTGGGTAAATGGATAGGCTGCGCAAAATAAAAAATGTTTCTAATTTAGTTAGTTAGAAAAAATTTAATATATAAAGGCTGTGGAGTGACTGGATGTCTAACATAAAAGCACAGAACTTTACCTCCTGCTTTTCAGGAGATGTCCTTCCTGTAATTCAGAGCTTTCTGGATAACAGGTTTCCAGATAAGGAATCTCATTCCTGTACGTTTTCGAGATTATTTCTCTGGTAATAGAGTCCTTCCTTTTTGAACTTCAGAAAAGCTATTCTTTTGTGTATATAAACAAGCTTCTGTGTAGCAGTGGAGGCAATTAGGGATAAATGGCATAGGGTTATATAAACTGTAACAGACAAGCTCCATCGAAAATAATGGTATTCTCCTATGCATTTTCTTTGGAATGGCTGCTCCAATGGCTACGAATGTGTATAGAAAACGGATCCGCACACACACTGGTTAATGCAGTTGGGGAGTATCCCCTTTTATTCAGCCACCAAATGTTTGGTGGCTGAATAAAAGGGGATACCCCCGACTGCATTAACCAGTGTGTGTGCGGATCCGTTTTCTATACACATTCGTTGCTAAGGGACCCGGCCGGGTCAACGGAAGAAACGCACCACCAGTTGCAGGATTGGTGACAGAAGCGTCTCTAGAGGGGGGCGGGCCCTGGTGCGTGACACACAGCCGAGCCCCGCCCCCTCCAAACGGCTGCATTTGTCAGCGGCGCGCGGTCTGCCGGGGGGCCCTGTGGGGGTGCGGGCCCTGGCCCGCTCACATCCCCTGCTCCCCCAGTAGTTCCGCCACTGATTGGTGAACTACAGGTGTGCGGTAGGAGAAATTACATTGATCCAATGGCTACACAGCACCTAATTTATATACTATGGGGGTTATTTACTAAAATCAGAAGATTTCTCACTATTTTATTAAAACCACTTTGAACAAACTCCTGTTCACATTTTTACCAAATTTATCAGTAAATGAACTCAAAACAATCTGGTGCAGGAAAAGACTCGATAAAATTGTGAAAAAAATCCAAACCGTATGATTTTTCCAGATTTGATGTCTGAAAACAAATTATTTGGATTATTTTATGAAACACAGTACAGATCATAATATCTTGGGAACTCGGTAGGTTTGAGATGAAGTACTTTTTTATTCTGACTTTTAGCAGCCTCAAGGTTTAAAAAAATCCCAAATTTACAAAAACAATTGTGTTTTTCCCTTTTAAAAAAGAGTTTAGTAAATACCCCCCTATATTTTAAATGCTTTCAATATTTTATGGTGTTACTGTATGTTTAAATTTGGTCTTTCATTCTACTTTATAAGGGGAAAGGGATTTGCTTTGTCGAACTATGCACTGCCTAATGCACTGCCTAATGCACTGCCTATGGCTACTGTTTTTCGAGCAGAACCTAAAAGCTCAAAACACAATTAAATAAATATATAAAACATATTTTTTGCAGATAAAACAACCACAACTTTTGAGTCTTTAATCTGTGTAGTTGCTCCATTTCTTTCAATGGGTGCAAAGCAAAATTACTGGCACACAGGACACGATGCAAGCAGGGAGCCCCCTGTGTATTTATTAAAGTGCAACGTTTTGGGGGCACGCCCTTTCGTCAGACATGGGGGCGTGCCCCTGAAATGTTACACTTTAATAAATATGATGGGGTCTCCCCGCTTGTATCGTGACCTGTGTGCCAGTAATTTTGCTTTGGAGCATATTGGAGGGTGCCGTTCCCTTCTATTGTGCACGGGACTATTGCTTACGAAACAAGCCAGGATGTTCTGGTGGGTTATTTATTGGACACCTGGGTGCCCCAGGCAGTCTGGCCGGCCTCGTCGTCCCCATCCCCCATGTTCATGCAAACAAATGCACGCTTGTGCCAACAATCTGGCACTCTGTGAGGTTACACTTTCTGGAATAGGGGTATGTGACAGGGAAGATACGTGTCTGGTGCCCCAAAACTTTCCGCCCTAGGTACGTGTCTGTTCTACCCTCCCCTGATTCCTTTTACCAATAAGTCGAGTGACTCTGCACATTTATAACTTAATTAGTATCCTTAAGGACTGTGGGCCATAACTGCACTGCATACTCAAGGTGAGACTTTACCAGGGATCTATAAAGAAGAAAAATATTTTTATCACTCAATTTTCTTTGTATTCAAGAGAGTACCTTATCCACATTTGTAGACACTGGCTCAGACGGAATATTGTTGCAAAGACTTTGATCCATTTTGAATCTGACCTGTGTAGAATGGATCAATTGCAAACTCACTGAACAGTTATGGCTCATGTGCCCCCCCCCTTCAAGTCACTGACTAACTCAGAGTTAGAGCTGAAAAGCCGGAAGTTCTGTTTTCCTGGTCACTCCATATCAGCATTACACCCGGGAGGCCCCTCCCATTCCTGCCCCTAGCCCAGATAGTCCCTCCCTCTCTAGACTTTAAAAGGTAACCCAGAGACTCACCTCCCATCTTTTTCTTTTCTGTTTCTGTCTGTAGCAGGAGGGTTGGCTTGAGTTCCCTGTTTCGGTGGCTAAACCATTGCAGGAGAACAGAGGAGGTAGAGAAGGGACCCTTCCTCTGCTCCTTGGGAAGGTTTGGAGAGGGAAATAATGAGGGAAGAGGGTTGACACATAGTTGTACTAAATAAGTCACCTTTCCTTTATCCCTGGAGGCGTGTCAGGTGGGTGGCTTGAGAGGTTGCTCATGACACAGATGATCCGTTGAGTATGATTAGAACCCTGTTATGGTGCAGGGTTTAGTATGTTACTCCTTAGTTTATGTTTATTCCTCAGGCATGCCTCGGCATTGTGTTCCACTGTGCCTGAGAGTGGAATTCCCGCAGGTCTTTCGCTGGCCTCTTCCCTTCCCCCTTCCCCTCTGGTGACGTATGTACCTCTTCCGTTCCCTCCGATGTCTGTACTTCCGGGTTCTATGAGAAAGCACAGACATGCGCATGACGCTGTGCGTGCTGGCGTGCACTCGTCTAGACGATTGGGAGCCGGATGGGACTCGAGGGGGAGTGACAGAGATGTCGGGATGCCGGGGAGACAGCTCTCAGGCGGAATCAGCTGTGACGCTCGGATGGTTCATGTAGTTGCTTCCTCCAAGATAGCGCTTCTATCTGGTCAGCAGCATGGACGACGGCCATTTTGAGGGAGGAGTTTACTTGTGAGTTTATAAGTAGGTCTGGGGGACTGTTTGCTCTTCTCTGAGGAGAGATCCTTGTCAGACCTGTTGCTGGTTTTCTTACCTGGTTTTTGCTAAGGTGAGTTGGTCTTATTGAGGTTTTATGTTAGATGGTTATTGTTTAGATTGGTTAACATTGTGTTTGGGGTTTTTTAGCTGTGATTGTTGGAACTGGAATTATGGATCATTCAGCCTCAGGTGCCTCTGCCTTTCAAGCTAGGTAAGTCCCTCCTTAGGTTTTTATTTTAGTTCTGTTGGTTGATTCTTTTCTTATCTCTCTCTCATTTTTTTTTTTCTTTCTCTTTTTTGGTCTTAGCTTGCCTAAAGACACTCTTCATAAGAAGCGCAAGACCAAGGGGAATCAGTTACAAGTCTCTGAATGTGTCGGATGTTTCAAACCGCCTCTAGTCGGCAAAAAGTTTTGTGATACCTGTTGAAAGGATCTTTGCAGGTCAGCTTCTGACTCCGCAGAAGGGGAAAGAGAGACCTTAGAGGGAGATCAGGTGCCCACTCAAGAATTATGGGGAGTGAATAATGATTCTTCAGAGGAAGAAGGCTTGTCATCAGAGATTGCAGAGTCCTTTTAGAGATTCAGACGACGAATCCGAGGCCTTGCAGGAATCATTTGATTTCTCATTAGTGTCTCCCTTGATAAAGGCTTTGAAGCTCACTCTAGGAGTAGTAGAGGAGGTAGAGTCTTCTAAAACTCTCAAGGTCTTACCTACACCATCCAAGAATCATCAGACCTTTCCTTTGTTTGGGGAAGTGGCAGATTTAATTAAAGCAGAATGTCAGAAGGCAGCTAAGAAGGTCTCCTTTGTCTCTCCAGGTACAAGGTTTGCAAAATTGTATCCTTTTAAAGAGATGGAGGTGAAGGATTGGACCATACCTCCATCAGTAGACCCTGCTGTCATCCACTTGACCAAAAAGACAACTTTGCCGATTGATGATTGTTCTGTTTTAAAAGATCCAATGGCCAGAAGAGTGGAATCGGATCTCAGAAAAGCCTTTATGGTGGCTGGAGCAGCATGTAAACCGGCAGTGGCCTTGGTTTCGGTAGCTAAAGCCATGTCTTGTTGGATAGAATCCATAGACAAGGCTGTTAATGATGGTGCAGATGTTAAAGAGATTTCAGCAAGCCTGGCAGAGCTGAAAGTCGCGGCAGGTTTCATTTCGGAAGGCGCAGTGGATCTGACAAGATTGTCAGCCTGTTCTATGGCTATTTCGGTAGCAGCTAGAAGAGCACTATGGCTCAGATCGTGGTCAGCGGATACCTCATCCAAGATGAGTTTGTGCACTCTTCCTTTTGAGGGCTCTCAGCTTTTTGGTGTGAAGCTGGATGAGGTTATTACTAAGGCCTCAGGTGGAAAGAGTCAGTTTTTACCGCAGGACAAAAAGAGACCAAGATATCAGCCTTTCAGGTCTTTTGGTTCTCGAGGAGCTGCGGTGGCAGGGTCCTCCCACCAGTCTTTTAGAGGAAATAGGGAGAATTTCAGGCCTTTTGCATGGAAGAGGGGTCAATACGCTTTTTCAAGAGGCTACAAGTCGAGGCCGACTCAACAGCCTAAGAAATCTTCCTGACTATCTGTTGGTGGAGGGAGGAGTTGGGGCCAGGCTGGGGGAGTTCTGTCATGTCTGGCAAAATACCATTTCAGACCAATGGGTTCTAGACATTCTGACAAGAGGCTATCATCTGGAATTTGCCTCAGTCCCGTTAGAAGACATTTTTGTAATATCGCCTTATCAGGCCTCAAAAGAAAAGAGAGATGCCTTGGTTCAGTACGTCCAGTGGCTGTTAGAAGTGGGAGTGGTGGTCCCAGTTCCACAAGGAGAACTAAACAAAGGTATTTATTCAATCCTGTTTCTGGTAAGGAAGACTTCAGGCGGTTGGAGACCGATTCTGAGTCTCCGAGAGGTCAACAGACATCTGAAGTATCAGAAGTTCAAGATGGAGTCCATCTTTTCCATCATTTCGGCAGTGTTACCGGAAGATAGGCTTCTGTCAATAGATTTGCAAGACGCATATCTCCATATTCCAGTCATAGAGGAATATCAGCTCCCGAATTGGGAGCGATGTTCGATACCATAGGGGGAAGGGTGTCACTTCCTCTTCGATACCATAGGGGGAAGGGTGTCACTTCCTCTTCAGAGAGCTCAGGCTTTGATTTCTCAGACAGCGGAGATATTGGAGAAGACTCAGGTCTCGGCCCAGGAACTAATGTCTTTGATAGGCTCCATGGCAGCAACAATCCCAGTCACGAAATGGGCCAGGTGGCACATGAGACCAGCACAATGGTGCTTTTTGGATCATTGGGACAAGTTAAGAAGAGACTGGAGTCAGCAGATTCCGGTGTCTCTAACATTCAAACAGTCTCTGAGATGGTGGCTATCAATAGAGAATCTTTGCACAGGTCTTCCTCTAACCCAGCCTCAATGGAGGATTCTAGTCTCGGATGCATCCACATTGGGATGGGAAGCACATCTGGAAGACAAGTGGGTCCAGGGTCTGTGGGCCTCACAGCAGAAGGGAGTTCCTTCCAACATACTAGAGATAAGGGCGGCAAAGAATGCCCTGTTTTCGTTTGCTCCGGATCTGCAGGGCTCCTCGGTCAAGATGCTCATAGACAACACTTTGGCAGTAGCATATGTCAGGAGGCAGGGTGGAACAAAGAGCAAGTCTCTCCTTATGGAGGTTCAGCCGATTGTTGCTTGGGCAGAGAAAAATCTAGTTCTTTTGACAGCAGCATATCTACCAGGGCTAGAGAACCAAAAGGCGGACTTCCTGAGTCGGAATGTACTATCGATCCACGAGTGGTCCTTGCATCAGGATGTATTTCAGATGTTAGTCGAGAGATGGGGACTCCCAGGGATCGACTTGATGGCAACAAACAACAACGCCCAGTGTCCGATCTTTTTTTCCAGGAGGTTTTGTCCCATGGCGAAGGCAACAGATGCTCTATTGCTCTATAGAACTGGAAGTTTCAGCTGATGTATGCTTTTCCTCCATTCCCACTTATCCTTCAGACTCTTCAGAAGGTTATTCAGGACAGGGCAGAGTTGATCTTGATTGCTCCAAGATGGCAGGCCATGGTACCCGCTCCTGTTAAAGTTAGTGATTGCACCACCATGGCCTCTTCCCAGGAGGAGGGATCTATTAAGTCAGGGGCCGGTCCTTCATCCAAATCCAGGAGCCTTATCACTTCAGGCCTGGGGACTGAGCGCAAGAGACTGGGGGCCTTAGGATTTTCAGAGAGTGTCATTGCTACTCTCTTGAGATCTAGGAAGCCTTCTACATCGGCGACTTATTACAGAATTTGGGAAAAATTCATGGAATGGAGACAACTACAAGACGAGTCAATAGAAGTTTCGCTATCTCATATCTTGGGCTTTTTGCAAGAAGGTTTGGAGAAAGGCCTTCAATACAGAACCTTAAAGGTTTATGTCTCTGCCATTTCAGCATTATCAAATAGATCTTGGGCAGAGGAACCGATGGTTAAAAGATTTTTTATGGGGGCTCTAAAACTACGACCCCCAGGGAGGACGGCTTCTGTAGTCTGGAGTCTTCCTTTAGTCCTTAGGGCCTTAGCCTCAGAACCGTTTGAACCATTGGAGGATATTTCACTATGGTTGTTGACGCTCAAGACTCTTTTTCTGGTGGCTATAGCTTCCGCTTAGGAGAGTAGGAGAGTTACAGGCTCTGTCTTGTAATCCAGGCCATATCATATTTTTGCATGACAAGGTTATTTTTAAAGCCGGATAAAGCTTTTCTACCTAAGGTAGTGCCATTGTTTCATTTAAAGAAGGAAGTCATACTACCTATATTCAAATCAGAGGCAGATCGAGAAGAAATGCACAAGATTGATCCAGTGCGTTGTCTAGTTCGCTATTTGGAAATTACGAGACCTTTCAGAATTGCAGACAAGCTGTTTATAATTCCTGCAGGATGTCAGAAGGGACAGGCGGCCTCTGCTTCGACGATCAGTAGATGGATCTGTCTATGTATCTCTAAAGCATATCAGTCACAAGGCAAGCTAGCTCCGGAAGGCTTGAGGGCTCATTCGTCTAAGGCGATTGCTGCATCCTGGGCAGCATTGGCGGAGGTTCCAACTTCACAGATTTGCGAAGTAGCCTCTTGGTCATCAGCAAAGACCTTTATTAGACATTATTCTTTGGATGTCACAGTTCCCAGCAATCATGCCTTTGCAGCAGGATCTCACCTTGCTTTTGTATCTTAAAGGAGAAGGAAAGGTTAAAACTAAATAAGCCTTATCAGAAAGGTCCACCGAAATATACCAGTAAACCCTCAAAGTAATGCTGCTCTGAGTCCTCTGTGAAAAGAAACACTGCATTTCTTTCCTTCTATTGTGTACACATGGGCTTCTGTATTAGACTTCCTGCCGTCAGCTTAAACCTCCTTGCCCCGGGCGTGAGCATGCTCAGTTTGCTCCCCTCCCTTCTCTGCTGTAATCTGAGCCCAGAGCAGGGAGAGACTCGGGCAGGAAGTGATGTCACACCAAGCAAATACTGCAGCTGCTATCCTAAACAAACAAAGAGCTTCTAGAGCTTTTTACTCGGGTATGGAAAAATATTCTACAGAATAAATAAAGCATTCTAGCTTTCATTATTGCAGCTAATCTATTGGCAATTAGCTTTCTTCATAGCTTTCCTTCTCCGTTAAGATTAAAAGTCTTTGCAGTACTTTGGAGTCGGGAATGTATGTTCTTTCTTCCCACCCTAGAAGGTCATGTTTTTATGGCTTGGCAAATCCAGGTGTAATGCTGATATGGAGTGACCAGGAAAAGGGAGAATTGTTTTCATACTTACCGTAATTCTCCTTTCCTGGTCACTCTCCATATCAGCATTTCCCACCCTAGAAGAAAAACTTGGTATTAGACAAGGAGGTGAGTCTCTGGGTTACCTTTTAAAGTCTAGAGAGGGAGGGACTATCTGGGCTAGGGGCAGGAATGGGAGGGGCCTCCCGGGTGTAATGCTGATTACGGTAAGAATTACTGTAAGTATGAAAACAATTCTCCCTTATGTTAGACATCCATTCACTCCAGCCTTTATAGATTACATTTTTGGCTAACTAACTATATTAGAAACATTTTTTATTTTGCACAGCCTATAAATTTACCCGGTCTTTATTTTTACACTGCACTGTTCCTTGAAGGATGCCCACAAGTCAATTCCATTTTGTGTAAAATTAGCATTCTTCTTATTTTTGCACAGATACATAACTTTGCACTTTTCAACACTGAACCTAATTTGCCATTTGCTTCCCCAATTTAGATTAAATTTGCATGCATAGTGACAGCATCCTACATGGAACTTATAGGAAGCCTTCATTAAAAGTTTCTCGGGACTTCCGGGTATGGCGCCGAGGAGGAAGGAGCGCCTAGATTAGAGCTCCGTTATACCGCCAGCTGGTTTTTGCAAAAATAATCGGGGAACTCACGTTTACTAGTTTGCCGGATCTCTTCAGTTCCCTGCAGGTCTCCAGTCGGCTCCGGATTGATTTCTGTGCAGCTCGCAAATAGCTGCTGAGGGAGAAAGGAAACTGCAGGGCTTGTCTGTGTATATGGCGCCATCTTGTGGGGATTTGGTGCGGCTATAATTTAAAAACAGTGAAGCCGTTTCTCTCTGCGTTGCTGAGGTAACTCTCTGACAGAACTGGGAACCTGGAAACATATCTCTTTCTACTTGGAGTCCAGTACTATTAAAGTTAATTATTGAGGTACTTTTCTGTCATCAGTCAGAGTGGCGCGGTGGCCATTTTAAACTCAAGTATAGTGCTGGAAATGGTTTATTTGATTTGTACTGTAAGGATAAACCTATAATATCGTTTCAAGGAACTTGAAATTTGCGTTATCCATATTTGGGAACGCATCTGGAATTTTTCCCTTCTTTGTTCTGACAACATAAATGTTTTTTGTGGTGCTATTTCCACTTTCATTGAGCTCAATCTTTATCTTATAGACTAACCCTGTTAAGGGTTTTCCACACAAGTTTCCTTTCCTTTCTATAGACTTTTGCCTAAGGCCTTTCTGTTTCCCCTAACACAAAGGTTTTTTTTTTTTTTTTTTGTTTTTTTTATAAAAGAGTGAAAAAGAATAAAAAAAATAAAAACGAATAAAAGGAGCGAAAGGAAGGGTGAGAACGGTGTTAGTCGGGGGAGAACTATTTTCTGCTGTTTTTCTATTGTTTTTCAATATGGAGAAAATGAATGGCAAAATCCCTGATAAAAAAGGAAGACCTTGTAAAAGTTCAGAGGTTAACCTGCAAAATGGAAACCCTACACACATAAACACCAGTCAACTTAGTTTCTCAAGTAATGATTATATATCTATTGCAAAGGAAGTGGCAAAATTGGTTAATCCTACTATTGAAGCCTCCATCAAATCCTCAATTAACAAAGCTATTGAAAGTTTACAGGATAATCTGCGGGATATTTCAGAAACTCTTTCTTCACATGATGATCATATTAAAGACCTTCAGGAAGCTGTTTCTGGTATTCACGAGGATTCTATTTCCACTTCTAGACACTTAAAAGATATGGAGAAAAAGGTTTCTGATCTACAGCTTAAAGTTGATGATTTGGAAAACAGAGCTAGGAGAAACAACTTGAGGTTTATTGGGATTCCAGAATCGTATAATATAGAGGCTTTACTGTCACTTGTTACTAAAACTATTCCGATGAAGCTTCATATTCAAGATAAACTTCCTAACATGAGAATTGAGTGGATTCATCGCTTGGGTCCACCCAGGGATAATATGAATTCGAAACCTCGTGCTGTCATTGCTTAATTTCTAGACTATTCGGAAAAGACTCTGATTTTTCAAGAATATAAGAAAATGAATAGTCTGGAAATAGATGGGAAAAAAATCTTATTATTTCAAGATTACTCAGCTATCCTTTCTCATAAGAGAAAGGGGTTCTCCAGCATCTGCCAAGACTTGTCTAGGCTTAATATTAAGTTCTCCTTAAACTACCCTTCTAGACTTAGAATTATCCATTCTTCAGGAACTTTTGTTTTCAATGAACCTGAGGATGCTCAAAGTTTTCTTCGGCGACATAATATTTCAGGTTCTTCACCAAAGATGACAAAGTCTTCTGATTTAAGCCAAGAATCTTGTTCTTCTCAGGTAAAGAAGACTGCAAACTTTAGAGACTATACCCGCATCCCATTTAGGTCTCAAAGAAAGGATGGAAAACCTCATAGGTCAAGATCTCCCAGATCACTCTCTCCTGTTCGACAGGATCCGATGGCCCATTGACTTTGGACTTTTGATTTTTGTTTTTTTTTCAGTTTCTAGGTTTCCAGCTTTCTGTGTGTGATAAGTGTGATGCCTTCTTCCTTTTCAGGAAAAAAGGGAGTCAAACAGATTTTGATGACCCTACTTTTAGGGTGGTTTTTCTTGTTGATAGTTTTTGGTTTCTTTTTTGTTTTTATATTTTTTAATATTCTATTACTTGTTTTTTCCTTTCTATCCAATGGAGTGTTATATTTATCACAGTCTGTTATTCCTAAGTATCGTATTAAGTTAAATTCTTAACTCATGGCTTTTTAATGAGGGATTTAATTTAATTTAATTCATATGTTAAAAGAAAGAGGATTCTTAATACTTTAAAGAGACAAAAGGTTGATGTAGCTCTACTTCAAGAGACACATCTCTCTGACCAGGAATCTATTCAATTAAAAAGAGATTGGGTGGGGTCAATAGCTTACTCTCCAGCTGTTAAGAAAAAGAGAGGGGTTGCTATTTTATTTCACAAATTGTTAAATGCTCAAATTTTGCATACAGAAATAGATGATAATGGTCGTTTTGTTCTTACTGAAGTTCTTATTAAAAATAAAATTTGGAATTTCTGTTGTATTTATGCCCCTAATGACAACAAAAATTAGTTTTATAAAATGTTGACCCAGAAAATTACCTCTTTGGCTCAAGTTAGGTTGATTGTAGGAGGTGACTTTAATGAGGCACATGTTGCTTCCATGGATAAATGCGGCCCTAAATCAAAACTTTCCTTTAATAAATCCCCATTGATATCTAATTTTTTGAAAAATACTAGGTTAATAGATATTTGGAGAACTTTGCACCCTTCTGAGGTTGATTTCACTTTTTTTTCTAATCCTCATAACATGGGCTCTAGGATAGATTTTATTTTTACATCCGTAGATACTCTAAATATTGTTCAATCAGCTGACATAGGGTCAATAGATCTATCTGACCATGCACAGGTTTGGGCTGATTTTAAGATTAATTCTACCTATAAATCTTATATTCCTTGGTCTTTTCCGGTTGCTTTGTCTGAAAAACCTGACTTTGTTGATATGATTTTGAAGAAATGGGATTCTTTCTTGAAAGATAATATTTCCCACCAAAATGATCCTCTTTTATTGTGGGTACTTGGAAATGTGTCATTAGAGGTGAGATCACTTCCTTTAGGAGTGCTTTCTTGAAGAAGGTTAACAAGGAATTTTTTTCATTAAGCAAGAAATATGAAAAAATGTATCTTAATTTGAAAAAATTTCCAACATCTCATAATGCTGATAAACTTAAAGAGGTAATGGAAATCTTTAAAAAATGGAGAGATTTGAGAGATCAATTTTATACCTCCTTTTCAAATGCTAGATTTCATAGTCTTAGTAATAAACCTAATAGGTTTTTGGCCAACCTAGGAAAAAATTGGAATAGATCTTCCCATACTTTTAAGATTAAGGATAGCAGGAATAAAGTTATTAACTGTCCTAAATCTATTTCGAACATTTTTAAAGATTATTTTTTAAACATTTATTCCCGTCCTTTGTATGATAAAGATAAAAGCTTAGCTTTTTTGTCTAAAATTAATTTACCTCAAACCTCCCAGGATAAATTGAAAGTTTTGAATTCCCCTATAACTACAGAGGAAGTGATGAAAACTATTAATAATCTAAAGAAGTTTAAAGCTAGTGGTCCTGATGGTCTTCCTGCTTCATTTTATAAATCTGTTTCTATTAAAATATCCCCTTTTCTCACTGATATTTTTAACGAAATGTATCTGCATGGTAAAACTTTGCAATCTAGTATAATTTCGAATATTAAGCTTATTCCTAAAGAAGGGAAAGAGCCATTGTTAACCTCTTCTTATCGCCCAATTTCTCTGATTAACCAAGATTTCAAAATCTTCACCAAGATATTAGCGGATAGATTGGCTGATATTCTTCCTGATATTGTCTCCCCTTTTCAGAATGGGTTTATTAGAAAAAAGTCGGCAGTAAAAAATATTAGGGCAATCCTAAGTGCCATTTACTATTCTAAAAAGAATCCCATGCTCTTTAATAAGTTCGGATGCTGAGAAAGCATTTGATAATGTTAATTGGAATTATCTTTTTGATTATTGTATTTTTTTTGGTTTCAAAGGGGAGTTTATTTATTTTTTAGAGCAAATTTATTCCTCTCCTAAAGCCAGGATAATAGTTGCTGGAGAACAATCAGATCCTTTTACCTTGTGCAGAGGAACAAGACAAGGTTGCCCTTTGTCCCCCCTACTTTTCAATTTAACTATTGACCCTTTAATTCGATTTTTATATCGTTCAGACTTATTTCAAGGCATACAAGTTAATGGTAGATATATAAAAAATTTAGCCTTTGCAGATGATATACTTCTGATAGTTCAAGATGCTCAGAATTCAATAAAGAAAGTTTTCAATTTTTTCAATTCCTATAGTTATTATTCTGGGTATGTAATTAACTCTAATAAAACTGGTTTGCTTAATATTAATACTACAATTTCAAAGAAAATTCTTTTTGATTTAAAACTAAAATATCCAGGATCTTCAATTAAATACTTGGGGATTACTATTCCTTATGATATCTCCAGACTTTATTCTTTGAATATGTCTCCCCTGATTAAGCTCACTGAATCTTTGTGTGATAAGTGGCTTAACTCTTAACCTTATGGGAAGAGCTGCTTTTTTTAAAATGTTGATTTTTCCAAAGTTATCATATCCGTTACTTAATCTTCCTCTTCTTTTGAAGCATTCGGATGTCAAGAAATTAGATAAAGCGCTCTCCAGATTTTTATGGCAAGGGAAGAAGCCTAAAATTTCTTTGGTCAAGTTACGTCAATATAAACTTTTGGGTGGTCTTAATATTCCTAATTTTAGGTTAATATTGCTTCTTTATGCAGATATATTGTCGAGTGGATTTCAGGTAGGGAAGTTTATACCAATCCTTCCTTTGAATCCTATTTGGATGGAGGTGATCATATTTCTACCTTTCTTCATAAAAAATGGGGTGGCCTTCCTACTGATATTAAGAGAAACATTCTTTTACGAGACACTTTTGCTACCTGGAAGATAGTTCATAAATTACATGGTAGTAATTACCAAATTTCTCCTTTTCTGTCCCCTTTTGAACTATGTTTATTTACTAAAGCAGAAAGAATTTTTTTGATTCCATATTGGAGAAAAAAAGGTATTTCCCAACTGCTACAGTTAGTTGATAGTACTTCTGGTTCACCAATATTGTGGGAAGGTTTGAAAATCAAATTTGATCTCAATGAATGTGATAGATTAATTCATATGAGATTTCTATGGGGCTTAGATCTTATAGATAAAAATAGTGTTGCTGTTGATCAGCTTCCTTTATGTAAAGGATTTCAAAGAATTATAGAGGATCTTTCCTACAACAGGATATCATATATTACTGACTTTTGTCTTAGGTCTTCTCCTAACAATCTCAATCCCTTACAAACTTTAGCTAAAAAGTGGTCATCCATATTGAAAATTAACATTACATCTCATCATTTATTATCTTCTATTAAAACTTTCAATAAACGTATTAAATGCGAGGGTTGGCGAGCTCAACATTTTAGATTGATCCATTTAAGCTATAAGTTATCTTATTTTAATAATACAGAGGGTGTTTCACTTTCGTATTGTCCTAAGTGCAAGTCCGAGAATGTTTCTTTATATCATTATGTTTGGGAATGTCCTTTCATTTCTAAGCTGTGGATTTTGATTGAAATTTTTTTAAAAGAAAAATTGAATATTGATCTTAAATTGTCTCCTGAATCTGCATTGCTAGATTTTGGGCATTGTCTTCTGAAGGCGGTACTCCAAATATTAAGAATTTGAATAATTATAAGAATTTTGTTCATTTGGTCATTGCCGCTACTCGTAAATCCATTTTTTTATATTGGATCCAAGACACTTCCCCAGATTTAAAGGTCATCTTGTGCTATCTTAAATCTCTCTGCATTGATGAAGCAATAGGTTTTAGGTATGGTAATTTAGGTCTTAGAGAAAATTTTCTTAAACTCTGGTCTCCCCTTTTTTAAATTCTGAAGTCTGATGATAGAATTTTCATAGAACAATTTATGTATAATTCAGATGAATTATCTAAATTAGCTCATTGTCATTCTAAGACTGATTGAAGATGTGATAATTTTTTTTATATATATTTGGGTAAATATTTTATGCTTGTTGATAGAGAGGAAGACCTTATTTTATTCTATATAATTTTTTTTTAATTTAATTTTTTTTGATGAATTTTGTTATTGTCCTATTTGATGTTTTGTTAACAATGAATTGCTACATGATATTTCTTTTTATTATGTAATTGACAATTGCTTTGCTGCTCTTTGTTCTTTCTGTTTTTAAATATGCTAATAAAAATAATTGAAAAGAAAAAGTTTCTCGGCTGTGTTAATTCTGCTTTTATTAACCAATTTACCTTCCTGTGATACCAGGGGTCTGACCCAGGTGGATGAAGTGCTTGTCATTGCATGCAAAACATGGGGCAGATGACAGCAGATTGGTCTTTTTTCTCCTGTGTTTCATAGCAGGTAAAAAAAACTGTGTGCCAGTAGACTTAAATTCATGGCAGTGGATATTTATTTGATAATGAGAAGAGGATGAGGCAAATGATAGATGCTGTATACTATACCCATTAGGAAAAAATAACAAAATTATGTCAACCATAACTTGTCTTTCTTTCTTGTCCTTTTACTTTTAAGACCCTTATGTAAAGATTTATTTGATGCAAAATGGAAAAAGACTAAAAAAGAAGAAGACAACAGTGAAGAATAAGACTTTAAATCCATACTTCAATGAGTCATTCAGCTTTGAGATACCTTTTGAGCAGATACAGGTATGTTGACCTTTGTATTCGTTCAGAACAAAATTTTGTCTAACCATGAATTATTCTGCACACAGTATTTTTATCTAATATTGGTATCTGTACAATGAGCTCTAAATATCTTCTTTTGTTCCGCTTTCATTTGCATAAGTTATCCTTTTTCTGCATCAAGGCCATCTTTGGAAATTTTTCTCATATGCTTTATCTTGTAACATTCGGATCCATACTGTACAGTAATATACATTTGTTTTAAAGGGGAACTAAAGCTAGGCTAGAAATGTTGTACATTATGTTGGTGGGGCCTGATTTGTGCCTCCAAAGATGCCCCCAGTAGCTACCCATCTTCATTTCACTGCACATGCTCTGTGCTGCTGTCAGTTATCAAGCTCAGGAAGTGACTCAAAATGTACAGTACATGTCACAAATTAAGGCTAAAATATAAATAAATGAATGTTACACTATAAGGCCGGATAATACGGATAATTACTAAATGGCAGCACAGAAACCAGTGCAACTAGCATTAGCATTTAATAATCAGCCTTGTAGCATCAGCTTTTTTATTAAAGGCCAACCTCATTTCCTGCATGATAAATTGCAACATCCCCTAAGTGAGTGTCACAGATACTTTCAGAGATGGTTACCCTCTGGTGACAAGTTTGCATTAAGTTTTGCATTAAGTTCAATGTATAAAATATGACATTTTTAGTCATATTTATTTTTAAGTTCAGGGTTAAGTTCTCCTTTAAAGACCCTAGTAGTTAATGGGCTTAGGTTGCTGCCCTGCCAAGCCATATCACTTCCTTACCAGAATTCTACACACGATCATCCTGTATTAACCCACATTTATTTCCCTTCTGCAGAAAGTACAAGTTGTAATCACTGTTTTGGATTATGACAAACTGGGTAAAAATGAAGCAATTGGTAAAATCTTTGTTGGATGCAATGCCAGTGGAACTGAACTCCGACACTGGTCTGACATGCTGGCAAATCCACGACGCCCAATTGCCCAGTGGCACCCTCTCAAACCTGAGGAGGAAGTGAACATTGCATTGGGGTCCAAGAAATAAGAAATTCTTAAACAAACACACACCTCCCTGCAGATTAAGGATTTAATAGCATCTTCTACCCACCCTGCTTTTCCCACTACACTGCAATCAAGATGTATTGAGGACAAAAAGAGCAGCATTGAATTGGGCCTTTTTTTTGCTTGCTTAGAAGTGTTTTGGACTGCAAGAGGCAGTAATGCATTTATGGTTATGATTTATTAGTTTGGAGCATTTTCTTAAGGTAACAAAGTCCCTGAACATAATCAAAGACTGTTGGTGGTGAGAAGGTTCTACAAAATCTTGTAACCTGAAAAACTCACAAGAAACATATTAATTCTAGAATAGAGAAAATATTTATTTTGGGACCTAAATTAAAGATAAAAATTGGGCTGCTTCCAAAGAAAACTGACATATTACTTATAAGCCAGATATTATTGGGAAAATCTCTTGTAGAAGAAACTGCTGGAAGAGTACACCTGATTTGAAAACTATTTCTGCATGTAAATATTTGTTTTTCATCATGCAATAATATAAATCTAGATTTTCATACAAGCATATTTTATTTGGAAGACATTATTCTAGAAATGTTTTAAAGCATCTTTAGTTGTTTATCTAGTTCTTTGTAACAGAAGTTTTGAAATCCATTGGAAGGTGTATCCAGAATTTTATGAAATGTATGAGCAAATGGTTGCAGCAGATTTCTGGGAAAGGCAAATATCAGGCGACAGGGATCATTGTCTTGTCACACAAACCTGATGAATGACCTTTATTATGTAGATTGCTTCATAAGGGACAACGATCCATATTTCTTGCAACTAGAAAACCTCTTTAAAGGAGAAGGAAAGGCTGAGTTTACTTTGGGGTGCCAAAAGTTAGGCATCCCAAGTGATTGTATATACTTACCTGAAACCCCGGGCCCATGGTCCTATCAGCAGAAAACTGCACCGGTTCGGGGGTTCTTCCAGCGAGCTTTCTTCTTCTTCTTTCTTCAAATTTCCTGGGGCAGACGCATGCACAGTAGAACAAAATGAGCAACTTCTTCATTGTAAGTTCAGCTTTTCACGCTATTGCTCATGTGCACCCGCATAAAGAAAGAAGAAGGAAGCGATTGCTCCATGGTGCTCACTGGAAGAACCCCCCAGATTGGTGCAGTTTTCTGTTGATAGGAGCACCGGCCCGGGGTTTCATGTAAGTTTACACAAGCACTTGTGGGTGCCTAACTTTTGGCACCCCTAAGTAAATGGCCTTTCCTTCTCCTTTAATGTAATATCTTTGACTGTAAGATGTACAAAATCTAATGTCTTCCATTACTCTGTAAAATGGGAGACAGTGTTATAAGAATGTATTTTTTAGAGTATATTGTTTTTGTTACTTATCTATTCTTGGTGTATTTGTCTTCTTCAAATGCAAGTGAGGGATTTTTAGATGTTCAGATCTTTAAAATCTTTTGTCTTCCATTCTTCTGTAAGCAGTAGCCACTTGGGCTGTCCCAGGCAAGCAAGGCAATATCTGAGCCCTTGCAGTCTTTTAAAGGGCCTGCACACTGGTCATGATGGGGCAAGAGCATTTGATTGAGTGTGAGCCTCAAGATTTCTCAAACAAACAAAATGGTGTCATGTATAGTATGTGATGTCAGAGCCTGTGAGAAAGCTGCTCAGCTGCAGTTCTCCAAAATCTGGTGACTTACACTTTAACTGAATTCCACAATTCCACATTAAAAAATAAAACTCAACCCTGTAAATGCAGTTGTATCTGAAACTTAAGTTTTATTCTCTATTTCTGCTAAGTATGATTTTGGCCTGTTTATGTTGCTTTTCTAATAAGAGTACTAAGTATTTGCATATTTATAAATATCTGACCCTAACATGACAATTGAACTTTTGGGTTTGTTCCATTAGAGATTTGAGATAATTCATATATAAATTTAGTTTCCAGCAGCAGAGCAATATTAACTAAGGGGCCAATCACTAACTTCGAGTGAAGGATTCGAAGTAAAAAAACTTCGAATTTCGAAGTGTTTTTTGGGCTACTTCGACCATCGAATGGGCTACTTCGACCTTCGACTTCGAATCGAAGGATTCTAACTAAAAATCGTTCGACTATTCGACCATTCGATAATCGAAGTACTGTCTCTTTACAAAAAACTTCGACCCCCTAGTTCACCATCTAAAACCTACCGAACTCAATGTTAGCCTATGGGGAAGGTCCCCATAGGCTTTCCTAAGTTTTTTTGATCGAAGGATATTCCTTCGATCGTTGGATTAAAATCCTTCGAATCGAACGATTCAAAGGATTTAATCGTTCGATCAAAGGAATAATCCTTCAATCGTTCGATCGTACTATCTGCGCTAAATCCTTCGACTTCGATATTCGAAGTCGAAGGATTTTAATTCCCAGTCGAATATCGAGGGTTAATTAACCCTCGATATTCGACCCTTGGTGAATTGGCCCCATAGTGTACATACCCACAGTCATTTTTACTTTAGTGTATCACATTCCAACACATAGGAACACAAGTCTACCTTCCCATGTAGCACCAACAATTAGTTTTACTAGTTTGCTGGGAGAAAATTTGGAAATTAACAAAATATGAAGTCTATGGACACACACCTATGTTACAAAAAGGCAACATCTATTTCATAATATTAATTGTACAAACAGAGATCCTGTTAAGTTATTCCTAAGTTATTTCTAAGGGCTTCAAATGTAATGCAAGTTCTAGTTGAACTTATCACTTCATAATATGTTGCATTTTAAATATAGTTGTAAAATAGTAGTAATACATATATGCCTTTAGAAAATGTCAAGAATACAACTGAGAAAGTAGATCACTGGCTGAATGGTTTGAGAGGAAGAGTGGAACACTAGGTAAGAGCAATAGTAAAGAACTATTATTCCACCTATATGTAACAAGTAACAATTTGTTAACAAAGTAAAGACAGTTAGAGATTCTTGGTGTAGTGTTACACAATTATACTCTATGTAGCTCCAGTTTTTACTAGAGATCTAACAAAATATTGTTATTTTCCCAGTAAACTAATAATAATAATATTGTTATTTTCCCAGCTAAAATGTTATAACAATACATATAACAATACATATTCATTATCTATTGACTATGAAATGTGATTGTGCTCAAAACATACATTTTTCAGGAGGATAGCTTTACAATATGATTGATACAGAATATTAATATGAAGAGGACTTATGGGTATATACCACCAGACATTACAGGGCAAGGAAAGGTGAATTCAAGGTCTAGGAAAACAGTAGTACCTCACTATCTCTCTGTGGGGCAAATTCACTAAGATGCGAAATTGCGCCAGGCGCAACTTCGCCGCACTTTGCCAGGCGTAGTTTCGCCAGTGCTCCGCAAATTCACTAAAATCCGAAGTTGCGCTCAGGGGTAGCGTAAGGTTGCGAAGTTGCGCTAGCGTTGATTCGCTATGTAAAGCGAAGTAATGCTAGCGAAGGCTAATTTGCATACGGCGCGAAATTCAAATTTCAATGGAGGAATATGTATCAGCACTACAAATGCCTAGAAAACCTTCAAATCAGCAAATAAAAATTTTATTTTGCCCTACACATGTGCCCACTGTCTAGGTAAGTTGCCATGAGTCAGGAAATGTAGGTGGGAAGGAGGGGAGCCCCAAAATTTTTTTCGATCTTTTTCAGCCTATCACCCATAATGTAGAAAACACGCCAGCGTTTTTTGGGACTTAGAAAAATTTTTGCCTTTTTTTCAAACAATCCCTATCTACTCTATTGCGCTTCGCCAGGTCTGAGGTGGCGAAGGAAGTCTAGCGTAAAAGGTAGCGTTCAGTATACTGCGCAAGTTAGTGAATTTGCGTAGTTACATCGCTAGCGAAACTTCGCCTGGCGTAAGGGTGCGAAGTAACACTAGCGAAACTACGCCAGCGTTCGTTAGTGAATTTGCACAGTAACGAAAATGCCAAACGCTAGCGAATTAACGCTAGCATTCGGCGCTTAGTGAATTTGCCCCTTTGACTTATGCATGCACAGTAAAATAACATTTTTCTTTGCATATTGTTTTTTCTGATGTCAACATTTCAAAATTAACAGTGTTCCCAAAAGTGTAACTCTGTCTTCAAAATTTGATGTTTATAACAAAAACATGCAAACTCAAATTCCTTTTAAATTGATAAATTGGTGTTATTCACAAAAGGTAACCCCAAAATAAATAAATGCATTGTATGATTGGACAATTTAACAATAAAACAAACAAAAACTAAGATGACACTAAATTAAAGGAACTGTAACACCAAAAAAAATGAATGACAATATAATGTACTGTTGTCCTGCACTGGTAAAAGCGGTGTGTTTGCTTTAGAAACACAACTATAGTTTATATAAACAAGCTGGTGTGTAGCCATGGGGGCAGCCATTCAAGCACAGGATATACAGTAGATAATCCTCTTTTTTTTCCTTCAATTCCTCTGAACATAACTGTCTTTTACAATCAATTTAAAAGGTATCTCTTAATTCAGCTTCAGAGCGCCACTTTTTCATGAGATAAAACATATATGGGGTTATTTACTAAAATCTGAAAATTTCTCATTATTTTATTAAAACCACTTCAACCAAATTCCCATCCACATTTTTACCTTATTTATCAATAAATTAACTAAAAAAAAATCTGGTGCTGGAAAAGACTCTATAAAATCGTGAAAAAAATCCAAATCATATTATTTGCTTACGATTTGATGCCCGAAAACTATCGTACAAAAGCCAGCGCAGATCATGATATCTTCCAATTGTAAATGGGACATCTGCCATTAGATTCTACATGACCTTGTCAGATTTGGGATTGAGAACTTTTAGCAGCCTCGATAAATTTGAGTCCCCCCTCCCCAAAAAAATGGCGTCTTCCCCTTCCCTCTGACCAGAAAAAATAAGAATTTAGTAAATAACCCCTATGTGTTCTCCTATATTTTTATTTGACCCAACAAAGTTAAGCTGCTTTATTGTGGCCATTTGTACTTCAGGTAGACTGTCTCACTAATCATTTGTACAATTTCCTTGCTGTCTGAAATGTCTTTACAAATCAAAGGTCATTTCTGTCCTCTTCCTTCATAGCGTTTGATTCATTAGTAAATAGTAGCTATTTTGGAACCTACTGAACACATTTCATGACTTTGGCAGAAATGTAAACAACTGCTTTCTAATGGACTGCATTAAAAATATGCTTTGAACTGTACTTAGTTTATAGTCAGCAACCAGACATGCTAAGCTGCTGTGGAGAAAACTAGATGGGGGCAATTTATTATCTGTTATTAAACTTACTGACAGCCTGGCTTAAACAATTTCCAAATCCTTCCTCTCTTTTTTGTGTGACCTGGTCAGCATACATAAACTAAGTATTAAATGGTTAGAATGTTGATATTTGTAGAATTTTGTTAAACTGTGTGGATAATCAGCTATGCAGCATGCATCTGAACTAATGTAGCCCTTCAGACAGTGGCGTAACTCATGGGAGGGCCTGCGGGAGCTTGGTGAAAATCTATGTCCTTGGTAGTCTCCACTGATCCTGTGTGTGTGTGGGGGGGGGGTCGTGGGTGACCTGCTATTATGCTCCTGTCGTGACACATGACCATCCACACATGGGAGGATTACAAAGGGGGCCTGAAAATGTTTTTTTTACTCTCCTGCCTTAAGAATGGGAATGTAATGCCATTCTGGTAAGTATGCATTAGTGCACAGAAACCCACTTTGCATACAGCATTTGTTTGAGTTTTTTTATTTATTAGCAATTAATAGTATGAATTTCAGCTGATGCCTTCGTTAAAGGGATGGATTGGCAGTCATAAAAAGATACATTATCCAGAAAACCCCATGTCCCGAGCATTCTGGATAACAGTTTCCATACCTGTATATAAATATATATAATCAACATTCCCCTTAAAATAGTTACTTGTAAAACAAATACTTGCGCATGATTCAGTAATCTGAAGACCTCTGTGTTCATTTTACAGTTTTCTGGTGCAAGCAGCCCACATTTTACAGCACTTCACAATATGCGTTTATGGGACCATTTTTACTGTGTAATAAAGAATGCAGTCCATTGTTCAGTTGTGCCATTTCCAGCAAGTATGCTATCTAGACCTGCAAAGCAGATATATTTGTACCAGGTGTTATATGCAGATAACCTACAGGATCTAAAGGTAAAACTTGAGTAGGGGGCAGAATTAGATTAAAAATATTTGTTATCCTGAGTCTTGAAGAGTGCATTGTGAAGTGAAGGAAATTTATTTTTGGTGTACAGTTTGTACACAGAAAAAAGTACCAGTATTTGATTCATATGGGAAGGAAAGGGGGATCCAGCTCCATGACAGTATACCTGAGTGCAATTAATAGGACTTGTGCTGAACATACTTTTTGCTTATTGCTTTAGTGAAAAATCTATGGTTTTTGTTTTATGTTGGGCTTAAGTGCATTGGCACATGGGGAGCTTTGTCAGCCATGGCAGAAATGTGCTACTGGGGCAACAAATCTGAAATTGCTTTCCCACCGACAATCTCCATTGCTGCTGGAGGCAAAGCATTTTCAGAAGATTTGTCACCCATGGTAGAGCAGAATAATTTGAAAGCGACAAATCTCCCCACATTCCACTGCCCTAACAGGGCAAACAGATAACTAGAAGCTTCTCCATGATTGGTACTTGTAAGGTAATTAGGTTACCAGTTCACAGGTAAACCCCCTCCTGCAAAACAGTCATTAAAATAACAGGTGAAAGCATGTTTAGCACAATCTATTGCACTCAAGTTGAACAAAAGGGATATAACTGTTGTTATTTTAATATTTGTAAACTAAATTTATTGTTGTGGCATCTGTCCTATATTATACTTTGAGCAATGAATGACATCAGACCCATGTTTCTTTCAAGCTATAAAGGGAATTAAGGAATGCCCCTTTGAATGAAAATTACTTGAATGGCTCTGAAAGACACTCAGGGGGTTATTTATTAAAGTCCAGTAAAACACCATTTTTTTAGAGGAAAAAAAATTAACATTTCTCATGATTTTTTAAACCCAGATGTTGCTAAAAGTCAGAATAAAAAAGTGGTTTCATGAAAATAGTGAGATATTTTAGTAAATAACCCCCTACATTTACTGAGGATGCACTGGCAAACACTTCTAAACTGCTAATTGTGGTGTGATGGGGTTAAACTGACCATCGTTGCTGTACCAGAAAGGGGGAGCATTCATATTTGTGAATTGAGTATTGTTGATCTAAAGTACTAAAGCAACTGTTTTCAAAAAAAGAAAAACATATCTGTGGGTTGTGTATCATAGTGCAGAATCATTTATGCAACTTTATACTTATATATGTGAAAGGTTAGCACATGTTTGAGGCAAATGTACACATACAGTACTAAGCCATACATTTCAGGATTGATTTTTAATTTAAATTCCTTTTTTTGTCAATTAAATACATTCTGTAATGTATAATGTTATGTACAATGTATTTGTAAAAGTTACTAATTTCCCGAGTGCCATTGGTGCCTAGCATAAACACTAAACATTCTGAATAACTGGTGCTGTTTTCTGAGGTTGTACATTTTGCCATGTTCTCTGATCTGTGCAACTTTAACTTGACCAGGCTTTATCTAGCCAGTTACAGAAATTGTTTTTGTGCTCTCTTTCTATCAGTAGTTCACATTTCTCTTATTTCATTTATGCTAATTAAAAGCCATAGGGGCTGCAGGGTGTGTATATCGGATTTAGAAGGGGAACTTGCAGGTATTTGATGGGAGGTGGTTGAATAGTCTGTACATATTACGCATGAGATATTTTGTATATATGAGCATGGGGAAAGGGCGTGTTAGTGTGTGAATATGCAAGACTCATTATATCTTCAGCGTAAGTTCTTCACTTCCGCCTCTTCTCAACTCTTTTTGCAAGTTACCACAAAAAGCTGAGTAATGAGTAGCATCTTTATTATGATATCGGCTGAGTTGGCCAAACTTTTGTAAAAAAAGAAATGCTAGGCTTCCAACTAGTAATAACTTTATATATCCATATTTATGCCATAAAACATTCAGGATGTGGATGGACACAGGGTTAGACTGGGTCGACGGGACACTGGAAAAAAACCTGGTGGTCCCGACCCTTGTAGGACCCAGACCCCCTTCCTTCAGCTGCCCCAAATTGTGTGCTGCTCCTGGACCTCCCCCTTACGTGGGGTGAGGTGGATAGAGTGGGCTTGCGACTGGAGTGGAGGGCCCATGGAGGTGACTGGGGGGCCCAGACACCCCCCCCCCCCAGTCCAACTCTGGATGGACAAACTGTATTTATCTTGTGCTTGGCAGTATCGTTCTAGATTCTACAAAAGAGCCTTCCCACTACATTATTTTAAAGGCAAAATAAGAGAAGCTTATTTTTATGTATATAGAATTTTATGTTGTATATTATTGTGGGAGCAGTGAAGATGTTAAACGAACAAGTGAGAGAGTAAAGGGTCATATTATGGCTCTTGGAATTACAATTGAAATGATGCTTTTACATCTTTACTGCTTGGAAATGTTCAAGGCAGTGAAGTGGTTAATCAGACTGCTATGAATATTACTTTAGGTATGGGGTTTGTGTTAGATTTGTATTTATATTTTCAAATGTAAGCATGCTGAAGAGAAAAATAAACTATATAGAGATAAAAAAAAAAAAATATATATATATATATATATATATATATATAGATCTAAATAAAAAAATATATATAAGGGCTGTCATTTTAAGGATTTAATACAGAGGCATAAGTCTTTATGCATAGAATGATAAATGGCAATAAAACATTTATGGGGTGAAAATACAAAATATTTAATAAACAAGTGTGATTGCAGTTTTTTTAAATGTTTTCATAGGGCCAACAAAAGGGAAAATGGCAGCCCTAATATATTTAAAAGCATATCTGTATTGGGAGGGTGTATATTTACTTTTTTCTTGTGTGTCTGGTATCCTTACCTGCTAAACAGATCTGTTTCTGGACAATAGGCTCCACTACTTGCACATGTGCAGGGCTTGATTCTTCCTGCTTATCTTGGTGTTGCTATAATCCTTTTGCCATACTGAGTTTAAAAAGCCATACTTTTTGAAGTGCAGGTTTGGGAAGATAACTGGACAAAATATGCATGTTAAATGTCTTTGTCACTATATTTTTACAAACTGAATGATACGGGATTTCTGGAGGCATTTCTATGTGAGCTTTCGTTCCCTCCATTCAACTTTATGTCCAATCTTTGTGTGAGAATGTTGTCATCTTTGTTCTTTTGTAAAATGTCTCCTTAATAAAAGAATATATTGATTTAATGACTCTGTTACACCCTTAAACCCAAACAAAACGTTAAGAGTTTTAGAACTCCCTTTTTAATACACTTAGATGCACCCATAATATTGTGCTACTTTGGAAACGGTAATACAGTATATATTTTGTTAGACACCAGTTCTCAGTCAGGTGCTGTATAGCAAAACAATGATCTTGTAAAACTAAAAGTGTCTCTCTTAATAACCTTTCTTAGAGACAATATTTGTTGTTTTGGCTCTAACTTTTTCCCCTGGTAAAAGTTGTAGAGACAAATGTATTGTGTAAATTAGAAAATATCATGCTGACCAAGGGTCTTAGTATTTTATATCTCCCATAGATTATATTCCATAATTACCTATGGAAAGCAGAATAGGGAACCCCCAAACGACTATTTTTAGACTGATAAATATGAACTGAAGAAATCTGTGGCATCAGTACACAATCTGGTGTTAATTTTTGCGTCCAATTGTTATTAATCACCAATAAAGGGTGATTGCAGACAAAAGTACTGCCTATGTTCCAGCCTGTTTCAATTTCCTACATTTCAATACTAATACACAGTGGATGGTGTTTGTATATGAAACAGCAGAACAAAGAAATCATCCCACTCTGCAAACCAAGTTTTGTTAATTTTTGCATTATGATTCAATTTGCTTAAATGTATAATTCACTAAATTCACAGCAAGCAGTCACAGCTCTGTTATATGTAAATTTTTTCAGTTTGTTCCAAAGCAATCTGGAAACATAGAACCTAAGGAGTTGGCACTCTGGTGCTTCCAAAGTCAATACTGTATATTCTGCTATTTATGGCATCTGATAGGTTAATGGTTAGTGAAACTAAAGAGTTAAAAAAGAAGAAAATATGTAGCTAAAGCATACAAGATAAAATCTTTGCATTTTTTATTTTAAATGCAATCAGTGTAGAACAGCATTGAATCCATGCAAAATACCCCTGACTTTTTCATTAAAAAGGAGGCCGAAGAAACAGAAGTATCGATTCTGTGTTTAAAATTTTAGTATTTTTATATAGTTTTTGAATTATTTGCCTTCTTTGTCTTAAAAATGTGACCAAATTTCCTTAGAATATCTATCTTCTCTGTTTTAAGGTGAACATCAACATCAATATTGCAGAAACTGATGTTGAGGAGCATCTTAAAACATTTCAAAAATATTTGACTGTTTGACCAGTCGAACAAATTAACTTGAGGAAAGATCAAGAAAATAATTCTCGGCATACCGATTGAGTAGTACAAACAATATCTCGATCCAAGTCGGTGCTCTTCCTGATAGATGCACCACCACAAGGGATGCCAGCCCAGACCCATGGCCTCACGTGGGTCTCCACGTTCAAATTTGGATTCATGCACACCTTAAATTTATAGAACTAAATCTAACTCCCATTATCTCACTATTAGAAACAAAAACTGAGGCATGGTCTTGGTTCCCTTTGACTCTCATGGGTAGAATAAACCTGTTCAAAATGATCATGCTCCCAAAACCAACTTATGTTTTCAGACAAGCCCTGGTCACATTTCCCAACAAGATCTTCAAGAAGATATGATCCCTAACACTTAATCTCCACTGTCCTAGAATCTACCTCCAATCACTTCAACTTCTTACAGATCAAGGTGGGTTGGCAGCACAAACACTTTGCTTTACTAATAATAAGTAATTCTAAAACAACTGGATTTGCTGAGTAATCATTGAAGATATTTTACTACTCATCCGAGCAACTTCTTCAGTTCAACTGACTGGTGTGGGAAGTCCTCGTCATATAAACTCTTCCACTTATCCAATCACAATGGCACATTGTTACTCTTCAGAGAGGTGACATCTGAAATTCACAGGGGTATTGATATTCTGTGTAGTTACTGTGATAGGGTTAGGGTTACACCATAGTGGTGAGTATTGTGAACAGTATGGCAATGTCCTGGGAAAAAGGTTTAGAGCAAATTTCCAGGCCTGCACTGTTGCTTTTATAAAAGGGGGTTGCCTTGCTTGTGTATCTAGTGCCTCTATAAAGCAGATTTTTGAGCTCTTCATAGGAGCCGATGATTTGGGCTTTTAGGGCTGTATTTGCGTGGGGCTCCGGGAGTCCAGTTGTTTTAGAATTATTTATATTAGATCTACCATGACCTGGATGAATGAAAATCGTCATAGTCACTTTGCTTTTCTATATGGCTGCACAATTAGTAAATGCCTGGAGATGGGCAGCACTCCTGAAGTCCCACACAGCTACAAACCAGAAGCCCAAATCATCAGCTCCTATGAGGAGCTCAAAAATCTGCTTTATAGAGGCACTAGATACACAAGCAAAGCAACCCCCATTTTAAAAGCAACAGTGAAGGCCTTGACCCCCTCCCAGAACATTGCCATACTGTTCACGATACTAACCACTATGATGTAACCCTAAGCTCCCGCACCTGGCTGGAATTCCAGACCCCAACTCTGGGCCAAACATAGGATTAAATACATATCGGACATAGTAAAGGAGGGCAAATTAATGGATTTCTCCATTCCCAACAACAAATGAATGGATCTCTCTCTTCCAAACAATATGCTGTTCAGGTACAGTATCTCCAGTTTTAACACGTCATGAACTCCCGACATGGTAGCCAAATCATCAACTTGGACCCCCCAGAGGCTTGAGACCTGGATACATAACCCTGGTTTAAATAAACCTTTATCCCAATTTTATAATTGCTTGACAATGGCGGGTGGCCCCATTCTGCATAAGTTCTACAACAAATGGCAAAGTGACATCATGGGCATCACAGGGGAGATTTGGCAAGAGGTACTGGAAACCTCAACCCAGGGACTAATATGCTCCAGGGACAAACTTACCCAATTAAAAATTCTACACCAAACCTACCCCAAGCCTCCTACATAAGCTAAACCTGGACATAAGCGAGAACTGTCCCAGATGCCAAGAGGGTTCTCCAACCTACTTTCATATGATATGGACACAGGGGCGATCCTGGCCCCTCCGCCGCCTGAGTCAGCAGCAGTTGCTGCTGCCCCCCCTCCCCTGGAAATTCGATCTTAAAGTACCAGGAGCAGCATTTTTGCCGCCCCTGGTACCTAGTGGGGCGCTGCCGCCTGAGGCGACAGCCTCAACTCGCCTCATTGGCGAAGCACCCCTGTATGGACATGTCCTTTTGCCCAAAGATTCTGGTCTGTGATCACACAACAGATCAGAGGTAGACTAGACATACCAATTCCTCTGAACCCAATAGTACTTTTGCTCAATCAAGTTGAGGAATTGTCCCCAGGAAAGTAGTGAGTCATGTGAGAGAAATGACATCAAAACTCACCGTTTATAACTGATGACATCAGAACTCACCATTTATAAGGATATAATTTACAAGATATTCATGGCTTTTGTGTATTATATAGTGAATAATGTACCCCCTACTGTAGTTTATAAAGATATTATAAGTCACCGAGGAGTTATGTGACCATATAAAAGCACGAGGCCGCAGGCCGAGTGCTTTTATACAGGTCACATAACTCCGAGGTGACTTCTGATATCTTTATAAACTTCAGTATGGGGTACATTATGCATTATAATCTACAGTTTTTGCATGTCTTACATCCTGGCTTTCATGTATGGTCTATAAATGCTACACTATGTTTTGTGTCTATTAACCCTATTTGTTTTCCCTGTGTGTGTTCACCTTATTTAATGTTGTTTTTTTGTGTTTGCCTGTACTTCCTTTTTGTTTGTTCCTTTTATTTGTATTCCATTTGATTTTGTTTAGCTTTTTTTTAGTTTTACCTGCCTTGGGTGAGGTCATCAGCTCTGCCTTTAACGGATCATGAGGAAAAGCAACACGAGTGAGACTGGACACGGAGGATGGGAGGGGCAGCTGAACATGAGAGGGAGAGAGATTTTGCCATGGTGGGAGGGGGAGCGAGAGACTGTGAGGAGGAGATTGAGCTATAGAGAAGGCATAGGACAACGCATGCAGCAAAGGTATTTGTGCGCAGCATGTACTAAAATGCGTTCCGTAGGAGAGGCATCATGGGTGGGCGGAGCGAAACAGGAAACCGGAGACGGAGGGGCAGGGAGAGAGACCTGAAAGTAGTAAGAGTGACGATAGTTGAGAGGGACAGAAGCAGCGCGCCTGTAAAATAAGAGAGTTATGTGTTGAAGACAGGTGGGAGGGGGTTACGAGTGGAGAGAACGCTGCAGGGAGAGAGCAGCAGCTGCAGGTGCTGTCACTTTAAGCTTATAAACGGCGCGTTCTGACGCCAGAACGCGCCGTTTATAGGGATATAATTTACAGTCTGGTCCCATAGGGAAATGACCAGACTGTAGATTATATATATATATATATATATATAATGTACAAAAATGGACATCACTCACGAATTGTATGCGAAAGGTTATATTAATGTGAAAAAAGCATATACATCACCATATGTGTACACATTTTGTAGCGACGTTTCGAGCCAGTTTAGGCTCTTTCTTAAGCCATGTGAACAATGGTATTTAAAATCCAATTAGTCTATACAGGTTTTTAAAGTCCATCAAAGGAAGTGACCTACTGATTCTTTCCATATGCCTTGTACAGGGCTGTCACCCCACCTGCTGTATAGAACAATTAAATAGACGTTTGTAACATGTATATAATAACAAATCGTATATTTTCTTATACACACAATAAAATATCCATCTTTCATAAAAATAGATACAGGTTATAATCTTTATTCAATCCATTTGGATGTAGCGAATTTAGTTTTTTTATCCACCACACCTCTCTTTGTTTAAGTTTCAACTCACGATCCCCACCTCTTTTTAGTGGGGGCACTGTCTCCAGTATCGTGAATCTCAGCTGTTCCGCTGTATGTCCTTTCTCTTTAAAATGTTTGGAGAGTGGTAATGTCATATTCCCTGTATTAATGGAAGATCTATGTTGAGAAATACGTGACTTCACCTTCTGTATTGTCTCTCCAACATAGATCTTTCCACAAGGGCATATTATGGCGTATATCGCATATTGTGAGATACATGTATAGTACCCCCTCATAAGATATACCTCCCCCGTACCCAGGTATTCAAAGAACTTCCCCTTTATCACAAAACGACATTGTTTACAATTAACGCATGGATACATGCCACAATTTCTGACGAGGGAAGACCGGAAAACCTCAACGGGACTTGCACCTCATATACGAAGAGATGCTGTTACTAACCAATACAAGCGAGAAAAAAAAAAAAATATATATATATATATATATAACAAACAAGGGAAAGTTGTGCTCACCACTATTTTTAAAACCATTAGGCGGGGGTGCAATGAGGCTGTGACCACAAAATACATATAGTCAAATACAAGAGTCCTCTGCACTCAACCAAACGAAATGCAGATGCACACCTGGTCCCTCTTTCAACGTTCACGGTGCATGGATCATAGGAGGACGGCACCCCCAACGAAAGGTACGTAATAATTAATCCAGCACACGAAGTTTGCTCAAGGGTTATTACCCGTGTTTAATGTCAAGCCAAACAGGTTACCTCTGCACTCAACCCATTATCAATATATTTAAGACAGCGACATTTTGTGCATACTGCTACTAAAAAATGCCTTACCCTTTAAACAAAACAGGGATTGTTTGTCCATATATTGCAATATATTTAAGCTGGCCAACTACGTCAAAGTCATCCCATATCTGGCCAGTCCTATGCTTAATTTTATCTGATTCATTAAGAATTCTATTGCTTCATTATACATTTTACAAAGGGACTTGGTTTTACCTGCAACTTAACTTGCTGCTTTCAAAGTAAACCTCCATACTTGGCTGCCCTTTTATTAGACACCAGTGGGATCACCTGACTATAGCTGGGAAGGGTGGGAGCTACAACATGGAGCTGGTCACTGCTCCTGTATAAACTATAACAAACAAGGGAAAGTTGTGCTCACCACTATTTTTAAAACCATTAGGCGGGGGTGCAATGAGGCTGTGACCACAAAATACATATAGTCAAATACAAGAGTCCTCTGCACAGAACCCATTATCAATATATTTAAGACAGCGACATTTTGTGCATACTGCTACTAAAAAATGCTTTACCCTTTAAACAAAACAGGGATTGTTTGTCCATATATTGCAATATATTTAAGCTGGCCAACTATGTCAAAGTCATCCCATATCTGGCCAGTCCTATGCTTAATTTTATCTGATTCATTAAGAATTCTATTGCTTCATTATACATTTTACAAAGGGACTTGGTTTTATTATTTTGCAATATATGAGTGCAGAGGACTCTTGTATTTGACTATATGTATTTTGTGGTCACAGCCTCATTGCACCCCCGCCTAATGGTTTTAAAAATAGTGGTGAGCACAACTTTCCCTTGTTTGTTATAGTTTATACAGGAGCAGTGACCAGCTCCATGTTGTAGCTCCCACCCTTCCCAGCTATAGTCAGGTGATCCCACTGGTGTCTAATAAAAGGGCAGCCAAGTATGGATGTTTACTTTGAAAGCAGCAAGTTAAGTTGCAGGTAAAACCAAGTCCCTTTGTAAAATGTATAATGAAGCAATAGAATTCTTAATGAATCAGATAAAATTAAGCATAGGACTGGCCAGATATGGGATGACTTTGATGTAGTTGGCCAGCTTAAATATATTGCAATATATGGACAAACAATCCCTGTTTTGTTTAAAGGGTAAGGCATTTTTTAGTAGCAGTATGCACAAAATGTCGCGGTCTTAAATATATTGATAATGGGTTGAGTGCAGAGGACTCTTTTATTTGACTATATGTATTTTGTGGTCACAGCCTAATTGCACCCCCGCCTAATGGTTTTAAAAATAGTGGTGAGCACAACTTTCCCTTGTTTGTTATAGTTTATACAGGAGCAGTGACCAGCTCCATGTTGTAGCTCCCACCCTTCCCAGCTATAGTCAGGTGATCCCACTGGTGTCTAATAAAAGGGCAGCCAAGTATGGAGGTTTACTTTGAAAGCAGCAAGTTAAGTTGCAGGTAAAACCAAGTCCCTTTGTAAAATGTATAATGAAGCAATAGAATTCTTAATGAATCAGATAAAATTAAGCATAGGACTGGCCAGATATGGGATGACTTTGACGTAGTTGGCCAGCTTAAATATATTGCAATATATGGACAAACAATCCCTGTTTTGTTTAAAGGGTAAGGCATTTTTTAGTAGCAGTATGCACAAAATTTCGCTGTCTTAAATATATTGATAATGGGTTGAGTGCAGAGGACTCTTGTATTTGACTATATATATATATATATATATATATATATATATATATATATATATATATATATATATATATATTACACAAAAGCCATGAATATCTTGTAAATTATATAGTGAATAAAGTACCCCCTCTTGTATTTATTTATAAAGAAAATAATTCTCTTCTTTGCCCTGTTGCCCTTCCCCACTGTACATCCAAGATAAAGCCCCCATCCCAAACCAGATAGCCTTTATGTGTTCCCTAAATTCTATAGTACATGTGAGAGTGAACTGCTTAGTGCATCACTAGAAGTAATAGAGTTTAAGGCGACATAAGTAGTTTCCAGTGATGCTATTGGGTTACAGTACAATCCTGAAAAGAAATATCACAAACAGGGCTGCTGACATGCCCTAGGCAACTCACCATAACTTGTGTATTATTTACAAATGTGTACACAAATTAGTGTCACATTTTTTTCTGTGGAAATCGGGTCACTTCCTGTGCATTGTGTCAGTACCAAGGCCAGCATGCATTACACTAGGTACAAGTAGGAATCTGGGTAGTACTGCCTCCTCATGACACTTGTCTTTTTCAGGGCTCTCTTTGCATTCATGGGCTCCAGGGTTCCCTTTGCATCCAGGAACCTTGTGTACAAACTGAGCAGGCTGAACCAGAGCTTTGGAGCTACATGCAAATTGTAAGGCGCATGTATAAAAGCAAAATACCTTTGTGAATAGTGATGGGCGAACCTGACCGGTTTCATTTTTCCTGAAAATTAGTGAAAATTTGCTGAAATGCATTGAAGTCTATGGGTGACAATTTTTTTTGATTCACAACAAATTTTTGCCCCAAATTTTTTCACCCATCACTACTTGTGAATAGCGTTCAAGGGAATACAATTTTATGTCCTTTTTGCACTTTGTAAAAGAGCCTTTCAGGAATGTTCTGTTGTCTATAGTATATTTAGATACCAAGTATATCTGTTTAAATTATGGTACTAACCATACAATGTACATAAATCTAACCAATTTAAGAATCTGCTAATATGTTGAGGTTCTTACTCCACCTAAAGTTTAAAGTAGGGAATATTTAATGATACTCCCCTTTATCTTCTTCATTTGGAAGGATCTATTACACTTTGCATGTACAGAGCTGAAAGACAGACAGAGACGCCTAAAACTTTTATACCCTTTTACATAATCAGCCTGCATTATTTCCATCTCCATTAATTACCACAGTAAAGGTGGTCATAGACGTAACAATTACAATATTTCCTGAAAAAGATCTTTCCAAGAAAGATTGTTCATTTCAATACACACGTGTAGAGCTGAATCATCAGATACACAGATAGAAACAATAGGGGGCAGATTAATCAAGGGTCGAATTTAGAAATACTTCGAAAATCGACCATCGAATTTAAATACTTCTAATTCGAATATCAAATTCAAACTTTTTTCATCGAATTTGGGCATTCTGCGGTCGAAGAAAAAACGTTCGATCGAACGATTAAATCCTTCAAATCGAACGATTCGACCAATTTTATCGTACGATGGAACGATTTTACTTCAACTTCAAAAAACATAGAAAAATGCTGTAGAAGGTCCCCATAGGCTAACATAGCACTTTGGCAGGTTTAATTTGGCGAAGTATTGAAGTCAAAGTTTTTTTAAAGAGACAGTACTTAGATTATCGAATATTCGAACTATTTTACTTCGAATCGAATTCGAAGTAAATTTGAAGTCATAATATCTTATTCGATGGCCGAAGTATCCAAAAAATTACTTTTTTACTTCGAAAATTCACCCGAATTCACTTCAACCCTTGATAAATCTGCCCCTAGAATTCTATCTGATGATTCAGCACTAACAGTGGCTGATGTTTGGGTGCCTTCAAAGGCCTGGGCCAATCAACGAGCCGACCAATATCCCAGCCTTCTGCCGTTATTGGCCGGCTTGTCTCCCACCATACACACACCAAATATCTTACGAAAACTTGTTTTGTATGGTAATATCGGTGTGTGTATGGCCACATTAATTTCTCCTTTTGTTCTATGTTATTGGTATTAGGCATCCTGAAAGTAATTGAGGGATCCTCAGAGGTCTGACAGGGTAGAGGCACAAGTACATATGGGCCATATTCTAGCTTCTTCAATATTTGCTCAGTCATTATCAATCTTTTAAAATTGATAATGATGTCAACTTTGAGTCTCACCATCTCAAATTACTAAGCCCTGTTCATCTCAAACTCCCTGTACTCCCAACCTAAGTTAGCTTGAGCTTGTTCTCAAAATGTTTCATAACAAAACTTCACATCAATAAACAGGTCTCACTAGTATGCATTAATCTTGGTAGTTTCCCTCCTCATACAGTGTATGCCACGTTAGCATATAATGTAGACTTTAAAGGATCCACTGAAGAGTCAATGCAAAAAAAAAGTTTTGTATTTTGGAGATGCATAGCACTATATGTTTAAAACCACACATCCTCTGATGCAATTTAAGTGAAAACTGTTTAAACCCACATATCAGCCCCCACACCACATCATATGACCCAAAACATTAGCTCATTATAGTGGCCAGGTATGTGTACTATTCTCACAAATGATATTAACGAAAAAAGAGTCTAAATATTAACAAAATGTAACATTGGGTCTTTCTAGTGGCCATGGGATGTATACTATTCTCACACAATATATTAAAGGAAAGGGTCTAAATATTAACAAAATTTAACATTGGGTCCTTATGGTCTACTTGCAACAACTTCCATTAGTAACATAGCCCATATTGTAACCTGGTAGTCCCAGAGATTAGAGTCCATATGTAAAGGAAATAAAGTATAATTCAGTCAAAGGAACCTTAATCAGAGAATCACCTGTACCTCATTCCATACTTTCTAAGGAGGATTTTTCATACCCCATAGCAATACATTTCTCAATCAGCCTGTCCCTATACCTTGTATGATCCACACAGCATACTTCCTTTGTCCCTATCTCTCAAACAGATAGTGTTAGTATTGTATTCTATTATGATCCCTACAACAGAGATTTGCTGACTTTTGTGTTCAACACCCTATTCAGAAATTCACTGGGTAAATGCATTTGTTTCAAACTCCTTTTGTAGACTGTATGGAAAACACAATATTGCACACTACAAAGCAATTGCAATAAAGAAAAGTAAATTAGCATTGACCCCTAAATATCCTCATACTGTTTTGTCCTCTAGGCTTTGCACCCAAGTAGCCAGTTGCACAATTTGGAAATTTCTTCCCTACACCCAGAACATTAGCATACAGTAATATAACCCCTCATAATTCTTTTGGAGTTTTGTTTATCATTGGCTGAGCTTTCAACGTAGCAACTTCCTTTTAATATACAGTATAACATGCCTTATGGAAACTCTAGTATTTCAGCAGGGACATAATGTTTATTGGACTAACAGAAAATATGCAATATGCATCATAAGAAAATTAGACAGGGGCATAAATACTAAGTTGAGCCTCCTTTTGCAAATGTAACAGCCACTAGACACCTCCTGTAGCCTGATGAGTGTCTGAATTCTGGATGGCAGTATTTCTGAGCATTCGTCCATACAAAATCTCTCCAGTTCAGTTAAATTTGATGGCTGCATGGACAGCCTGCTTCAAATCATCCCATAGATTTCTGATGATATTCAAGTCGGGGGGTGACAGCCATTCCAGGATATTGTACTTCTCCCTCTGCATAAATGCCTTTGTAGATTTCGAAGTGTGTTTAGGGTCATTGTCTTGTTGGAATATCCAACCCCTGTGTAACTTCAACTTTATGACTAATGCTTGAACATTATCCTGAAGAATTTGTTGATAATGGGTTGAATTCATCTCATCATTGACTAAAACAAGGGCCTCCGTCCCTGAACTAGCCCCACAGCATAATGCAACCTCCACCAAATTTGACAGTAGGTAGCAGGTCTTGGTATGCAATGTTCTTCTTCCACCATGCAAAGTGCTTTTTGGTATGACCAAATAACTAAATTTTTGTATCAAAGCACTTTGTTCCAAAATGACTGTTCTATGAGTCTCTCGGAAATAATCAAAACACACAGGCTACGAATAAACAAAGGTTTTTATTACATACATAGAATGAAAAAGATTACTAAGTGAGCAATGTATGCAAGCAACTCCTCTCTGCCTTCAAGACTGGGAGATCCACAAAACAGTCCGCAGATCGAGGCTCAAACGGTTCCAAAGATCCTATGGCTATACCACAGGCCTTGTGGTTGTCACGCGTAAACCCCACAAGCAAATCTCAGCTGACCGGTTGGAGAATCATACACATATTAAAGAATACATATGAAAGAATAAGTATCAAGTCATCGAGTTGATTAGTTCCCATGATTTCTCTTGCACAAAGCTTCATTATACAGAGTTATATATTATAAGGCCACCTTGTATACTATGATACAAAGCTTTGTTATACACAATTATACGTCATAAAGCTGTCTTTTTACACTATATTGGGCTCAACATATAACATTGGGTTCAACAGTAGAACAGTTCTTTGTGTTTTATATAGTTCTTTAGCAAAGTATTGCAATGAGCTATTGGGTTTAATCAGAGTATTACCATGAGCCATTATTGAAAAAACTCATATTATTACATTCCACCCTTTGGCTCCTAGTAATACATATAAAATACACTTCTTGTTCCCCTTTTCTTTTAGGAACTTTTCTAACTTTACATGGTGGCTATTGAAAATACATGCTTTGATAATGAATTGAATCCTCGGTTCTGTTAATCTCATTATTATAAAGAAATGTGCCGTCATTATAGGTGACAGAACATTGGCAAACATTATATCATTCAACACATTAATAGCCTAAAATCAGGTAACCACCCAAATAACCAATCCTACTAACCCCATGATTGTATGCTCTAACGCTAGTATTAGAGTGACTATTACTATGGACAAAAGCTGTCCTGAAATCTGATGCTTTTAACTAAACTAGATTCATATATTGGAGCAGATATATATTTGAAATTATTATGACTAATTATGAATATTAGTTTCCACCCACTGATTTACAATATATACTGATCTGATCTCATAGACTGATAATATTCCCATTATTCTAAGGAGATAAACAATTATTGTACTGAAGTGAGCAACTAATTCTGAGTGAAGGACATCACCTTGAACAAAAGATTAAACAAATCTCACGTACATTCCAAGTCATAAAATACATCTACAATGATTCCTGTCCAATGAAAGAATCTATGTCCACCAATAGAAATTTATTTCGAGCAAACGTGGCAAAACATGTATAAGCATCCCTTTTGCTCTGCATTATTTTATTATAGGCTATAAGCTGGTCTAAACAATTAGGCTGAGGGTAGGTTACATTGGAGGCTTTACAGAGTTAAACAGTGCTGTCTTAGAAAACATTCTGTTTACCATGTTATCACCATGCATTTTTGTAACAAACCTGCCATTGGCAACTGGGTTTATTTCAGCAGAGTTTTAGTATCAACACACATTCTGCCACTGCCTTTCCAAAACACCAATACATGACCAGTATCCACAAACTCAAACCCAT
The DNA here is from genome assembly GCF_017654675.1 of Xenopus laevis. NCBI lineage: Eukaryota > Metazoa > Chordata > Amphibia > Anura > Pipidae > Xenopus > Xenopus laevis. The sequence continues at coordinate 54,222,519 of NC_054374.1, read as the reverse complement.
AAGGGCACACATCACCCAGAGCATTCAAATCACTTGGGATGATACTATCAAGTCTAACAGTGACTTCTTATAAACTACTATGTCCTTCAGCAGAATTATATACTTTCCAGTATTATCTAGGATTTAGGTATTCCACCCCTTTAATAAGTTTGGTTGTACGGCTCTGCACTTTCTTAATCTGATTTATATTCCCTTTTAAGGACTAACCGTAATAACTAACCCTGGTAGTTTAGTGGGGGGACGGCAGGGACGCCTGCCGCCCCCTCGCGGGGACACCCGCCACGCCAAAATTCTTCAATGGCGCCGGTTCTCTAGGGCATGCGACGCGTGCCTCTTCTTTAATTATAGGCACAGGCGCGCTGGCAGCATCATGCCAGCGCGCAATGGCGCGAAATTAAAAATGTACTTAAAGGTACATTTTTAATTTCCACACTGCCCGTTATAGGAGTTTGTTCCTGGTGCTTCTGAGCTTTAAGCTAATCTGTCTGAACCTGTTTTGATTCCTGTTCTGACCCCTGCCTTACTTTTGACTATTCTGACCTCTGGATCCTGACCCTTGCCTGAATACCGACTACCTCTTCTGCTAAATCCTTTTCTGATTGATCTCCCAATTTGACCCTTGCCTGCCTGACCATGCTTATTCTCTGCCTGCCTCGACCCAGCCTGATCTGACTATGATTTTGCCTTACGCCTTGTACCACAACCTTCTGCCCAAAGACTTTGCTTACAGTTGTGCCCCTTCGCTTGTTTAGAACCTTTCGCCTTGCACCTCTCGTTTTAAGACCTGGCGACATCTGAGTAGCCGAGGGCTCCTCCAGAGGCCAAAGGCGGCTGCTACAGGCAGAAGCACGAGCCGAGACCAGGGTGCTTGGCATTAGTTCTAGATTCAGGGTGCCAACCGTTACACTAACACTTAAAACTGTCCCCTATCCTGAAGGCAAAGCAGTAAGAGGGACATACAAAAAGGCAAAATCATATTTTATCCTTCGAGTTAATCCACCCCTTGTTTTTTTTATAAGACAAGATATATTATATTTATAACCACAGAATGACACTAGACAACTTGTTATCCTATTACATTAAAGATGTTATGTTACCCTATTCCCACATATGCAATACTTTTTGTACCTTAATGTTAGATTTTTGATATTATATCGCAATTATGGTTAATATTATGTTTTCCATAAGATTATAAATATCTGTAACCAGAGATCTTTATGAACTGACCTTGTAATGCCTGTCATATAACAGACTATAACAACTCTGTTACGAATGATATAATAATGCTTTTGAATTTCAATTTATAAAACCAGTTGGACAAAAAGGCATTGAAATAGTCATGTGAGTTATGTCACTTAAATAAATTTTTCTTTTTTTTGTTGTTGTTGAGATATGTGTGGAGGACAGTACTTTCTTAATTTCTTTCTTCTCTGTCTTTTCTACCTCTGCTGGCCAGCACAAACTCTCTTTCTTAATCTGTCTTTCATTACTTCTTGTGTCTGTCCTACACCATTCTCAGCCTTGAAACATATTTTTTCTCCTGTGTTCAACATGGCAACAACTGGGTTAAAAAAGCCATGTGAAAGCAGTCTGTTTGCAGCTTAATAAAGTTAGAACATTTAAACATTAGTTTTTCCTCTTAGAAAAGAAACTTGCCACGAAAATATACCCTTTATATATGAGTTCAAACTTTAACATTTAAAGTTTAAAATACTTTACCTGAGTTTCCCAAGTTGATCAGTCTGCACAGGGTTTGGTGAAACACATGGGTGTAGCCTGATTGTTGTCAGCTGTGCACAGACATCTCACAGCTTGGAATTCAAACTTTGTTTAAATGTGAGTTTCTTTTTACCTTTTTTATGTTGTAATCTATGAAGGCTAATATGTAAATGTACATGTCGAAATTGCAATTGTTAAAGTTTAACATTTGTTTAATGTGAGATGTATGATGTCACAGAACCACAAAGCATTCTGGGAGCCTTGGGTATAAAAGGCCGCTCCCAGTCAGCAAGGGTGTGTCGGTCTGATGTTGGCTCTCTTCAAGGAAAGACCTAGGGAAACTGCTCTGCTGTTCTGATGCCATGCTGAAATTGAGCTGTTGTAACATTTTTTCCTTCTGCTTTAAAGAAATAAAGCTAAATTTTTCATTGCCAAGCAAGCTTCAGCAACCTCTGTTAAATGGGCCCACACCACAAGTCAACTGTAAAGTCCATGTTGATGACAACCCTCCAAAAAAAAAAAACAACAAAAAAAAACAAATCAATGTCCATTGAAG
>NC_054374.1:53897744-53900244 GCF_017654675.1 Xenopus laevis | reverse complement strand
GGTCCCAAAGCTAAGTGAAAGGGGGGGAAAGATAAGTAATAAAGAGGAGACTGAAAAAATTAAGGTGGAAGGCACTAACATGTGCGAAAGACCTTTACTTGTTAACTACAGTTTGTAGAACTTTTCTGCCAAAACTTGCATCTGCAGAAGCATAAACGTTGAACTTATAGAACTTCGTAAACGTGTGTAAAGACGACCAGGTAGCCGCTTTACAAATCTGATCCATGGAAGCTTGATTATAAAGAGCCCATGAAGCACTCATGCCCCTTGTTGAATGGGCTCCAACTTTTAAAGGCGTGGGTAGACCTTTGAGCTTGTAAATGTACAGAATTAAGTCTTTAATCCATCTAGCAATGGACATCTTGGAGGCCGTATTCCCTCTACCTTGTGGACCATAGAGAACAAAAAGAGCGTCTGTCTTCCTGACGTTTTCCGTCCTATGCAAATAGAATTTGAGTGCCCGAACCACATCTAGCGTGTGTAAGCGTCTTTCAAGCTCAGATGTTGGTTTTGGACAGAAGGAGGGAAGGACAATTTCCTGGTTGAGGTGGAATTCGTAAGACACCTTGGGTCGGAAAGATGGGATAGTTCGCAGTACTACTTTGTCCTCGTGGAAAATACAGAAAGGTGGTTTACAGCTAAGAGCACCAATTTCCGAAACTCGTCTCGCCGACGAGATAGCCACCAAAAAGGCGACCTTCCAAGTAAGAAACTTCATATCTATAGAAGCTAGAGGTTCGAAAGGGCGACCCTGCAGTACTTGGAGTATGAAATTCAAGTTCCATGGTGGTAAAGGATCTTTATATGGAGGCCTGATATGAGTGGCGGCTTGGATAAAAGTCCTGACATCAGGAAACGATGCTAGCTGAAGTTGAAAGAGCACCGATAATGCTGAGATCTGGACCTTAAGTGAATTGACTCCCAATCCTCTATCCATGCCATCCTGAAGGAATTCCAGGATTAGAGGAACCGTGCACGTTTGATAATCAGAGCGTTTCTGTCTACACCAGTCAATGTAGCATGACCATATGCGGTGATAGGTAGAGCTTGTTGTTGGTTTGCGTGCTCTCAACAGGGTGGTGGTGACCTTGTCTGAGAACCCCTTACCCTTCCATATGGAGCTTTCAATAGCCATGCCGTCAGGGATAATCTGTCCAACGATGGGTGCCAACAGGGGCCCTGTTGCAGCAAGTCTGGCCGTTGAGGAAGTGGCCACGGGGAAGCAATTGAAAGTCTCTTTAGATCTGAAAACCAAGCCCTCCTGGGCCAAAACGGTGCGATCACTATTGCTGTTGTTCGAAACAGACACAGACAACGGATAACAGGGTGGATCATTGGTATGGGTGGAAAAATGTAGATCAGTTGAAAGTCCCAATCTGACGTCATTGCATCCACTGACCAAGCATTTGGGTCGTGATACCTGGAACAATAATCCGGAACTTGGTGATTGAATTTGCTGGCCATCAGGTCCACCTGTGGGATCCCCCACTTGACCGTAAGTTGCTGAAACACTTCCGTGTGCAGTGCCCATTCTCCCGGATCGAGAGTGGTCCGGCTTAAGAGGTCTGCTTCCCAATTCAACTGGCCTGGAATGTACACGGCCGCTAGTCTGCACGAATTGTCTTCCGCCCATTGTAGGATGCGGGACACTTCCTTCCATGCTGCACTGCTGTGAGTGCCTCCCTGGTGGTTTATATACGCCACCGTTGTAGCGTTGTCTGACCTGACTTTTACTGGGTATCCCCTCAGAAGATCCGACCAGTGTCTTAGCGCCAGGTAAACCGCCCGTAGTTCCAGTACGTTTATGTGGAGTGAGGTTTCCTTCTGTGACCACCGACCTTGTACAGACCTGTGGTCGAATACGCCGCCCCAGCCTGTGAGACTGGCGTCTGTGGTGATGATTGCCCAGTTGGCAATGGAACATAGTTTTCCTTTCTTGATGTTTTCTATTTGAATCCACCACTGAAGAGAAATTTTGGTTGCCTCTGATAGAAAAATTGAATAGTCCAAATTGTTGTAATCTCCTCTCCATTTTTGGAGAAAATCCAGCTGGAGGTTTCTCATGTGGGCTTGAGCAAAAAGTACGACTTCTATGGCTGAGGTCATAAGTCCTAGTAGTCGCATGCAGTCCCTGGCCGAGATTGACCTTTGGGATATTGCCTGATTTGCCGCAGCTTGAAGTTTGAGTTGCTTTTGAGTCGTCAGAAAAACCTTGTGCTGCCGAGAGTCGAACTGGACTCCCAGAAAGATGATGGACTGAGTTGGAATTAAAGTACTTTTTGAAAAGTGGATCTTCCAGCCGTGAGATTCTAAAACTTCTTTGCAGAGGTTTGTGTGGACTAAGGCCGTTGTGTATGTAGGTGCCCGAATTAGCAGGTCGTCTAGGTATGGCAGCACCACAATATCTAGTTGTCTTAAGTGTGCCACCAGAGCTGCCATAAGTTTCGTGAATACTCTGGGTGCCGTTGCGAGGCCGAAAGGAAGAGCTTGAAACTGGTAG
>NC_054374.1:53890244-53892744 GCF_017654675.1 Xenopus laevis | reverse complement strand
CTGCACCTTCATGGTGTCTCCCTGTCAGATTATTACAGGGAGAGCAGGATCCCGAGAGGCTTCCGGCTAAACAGCACGCCAACTCTAGGGAGGAACAACCGAGACTTCTGTACACGTTGGTGCCAGATTTTGGATCGTTGCTCACTCGATCTAATGCTCCTGGTGATCGAGGAGGTGGGCAGAGAACTGGCATTGGTGAGGAGCGAACTATCCAGCTTTGAGGCAATCTATCAAGAAACACTGCGGAGTGATAAAGAAACAGATTGGATCGGGCGCTTACAGGACCAAGTCAGCAAGTACAAAGCGGAGCTGTTCGCATTCAAGAGTGCTAAGCGGTTGAAAGTGCAACAAGATTATAAAGAGGGCGCAGTATACCGCTGGCAACAGAGCGGAGCGCCCAGACGGAGGAGAACGGAATGGCGGTCGCGCAGGTCACCAGGCCGATCGGGAGCAAGCGGAGTGTCAGAGAGCGAAGGAGAGGGAAGCGCTACAGGATCGCCCCAAGCTCAGGCCCAGGCGCATTTTTTGGCGCAGCGCCCACGAGGCAACGGAGACCCGGGAAGGCCACCCGCCGCGGCGGGAAGTCGAGGGCCTGCAAACACAAGATCGAGGAAGCCCCAAGAGGACGCCAAAACCAAGAAGAAAGCCTGATTTTCAACATATCGTCGCACCAGCTGTCGCCATCGGAGACATCGCTCCTTAGGAAAGGATTGGGCTACGTACCGATGGTGAGTGATACTCCTTTCCAACATACTGTGGACAATTATAAATTTACCAGGCAGGTGAGACTGAAAGAAAAATATGCCCAGGACACAGACCCATTCCATATACACAGATGTATAGAAAACATGGGTGCAGAAGTGGATAGGGAGGCCGCCAGTCCCAGTATAATACCCGTGGGAGAGGGGAGGAGGGGAGATCCGAACCAGACAGCTCCCAGTACGGCTAGATTTAAATTGGCAAGTATATATGACCCTATAAGTATGAATACCTCGATCAAGACATTTAACCGCATGTTGGATGCCGATAGCCTATCCTTTTATAATAAGCAGCGAAAATGGAGGGGCAATTTGACTATGGCAGAAAAAGAAGCTATTAAGTCCTTAAAACAGAATAAGGACATCATTATAAAGGCTGCGGACAAAGGGGGAGGGATTGTGGTCATGAATTATTCTTACTACAAACAAGAACTCCTATCCCAATTAGCTGATGTTACCAAATATAAAAAATTGACATTTGACCCCACAGCGAACTTTCATCAAGAGCTAAAGTCATTATTGCAAACTGCTATGAATAATGGTTGGATTACTGAGAAAATGCATGAATATTTTTTGCCAGCTTGCCCAATACGTCCAGTTATATATACATTGCCTAAAGTCCACAAGAGCCTGTATACACCCCCTGGGCGCCCTATAATTTCATCAAATGGTTCTCTGAATGAGGGTATAGCTTCTTATGTGGACTCTTTACTACAGCCATGTGTGCAGAATATATCAAGTTATTTGAAAGACACGGGCGACTTTCTCAAGGTTATTCGGAGCATATATTGCTCCACTGAGAACATGGTGTTGGCAACCATGGATGTGCAGAGCCTCTACACCTGCATCCCACATGATGCAGGTGTGGAGGCGGTGCGGGAATTGGTTGTAAACAACACGCTATATGTGGGTCCGCCAATTGACTTTATGCTGGACCTACTTAGATTCATTTTATACAAAAATTATTTTAAATTTGAAAATGAATATTTTGTACAGCGCACTGGCACAGCAATGGGGTCAAAAGTAGCCCCAGCTTACGCAAATGCTTTTATGCACAAATTTGAGTCCGACCACATATTGAGCCACTCTCTGTTCAGACAATACGGGGCGTTTTACAGGAGATATATAGATGACATCTTTTACATATGGTTGGGCCCTACTGACAAGTTGGATGAATTTGTGGAGTATTTAAATGGTCTAGATAGCCCAGTGAAATTTACAGTTAAGTATAGCACGCAGAAAATAGAATTTTTGGATGTAGAGATTTACAAAGAAGATCAGGGGCTACAGACATGTATATATAGAAAGCCGACGGACAGGAATACAATAACTCACTACCATAGCAATCACCCCAGGCATCTCTTGGATTCGTTACCCAAGTCGCAAATGCTTAGGGTGATACGCATTGATAGTGATGAAAAAAGAGACTAGAGGACTTGACGGACATGTACAACAAATTTTTGGAAAGGGGGTACCCTAAGAAACTGCTCTTGGATACCAAAGAATGGGCCCTTTCTTTAAATAGAGAGGAGATCACACAAGAACAGGAGCGAAGGCAGGATGTCAAAAATAGGGGTAGCAGTAGTGACCTCTATTATGTAAGTAAATATGGAGTGAACAGTGCAGCTGTGAAAAAAAGCGTACTAAGACACTGGCCCATTTTAAAGACAGATGACACGATAGCCAGAAAGCTACCTGATAAGCCCAAATTTAGCTTTAAAAGAAGTAGCAATCTAAAGGAA